>NC_068938.1:189461452-189591452 GCF_016801865.2 Culex pipiens pallens | reverse complement strand
ATATCAATATTATTTAACAAAAATAAATATTTATTACTGTATGAAAATTTCCTTACTAACAATAAGTATTGGATACAGATCACAACATATTGTAAACAAAATCATTCTTTTCCTGGAAACATAGTTAGAAATTATGTTAGTCAAACCTTAAAAAAATATTAAAATCATTCAAAAAGTCACCAAATAACTCATACAAACAATAAACAAAGCACGTGCACTGCTCATTCATTGTTCGCGTGACTTCTAGATCAAAGTACACCATGATGAACGCTTATCTATCAAGCCAACTTATCATAACTTTTGAATGACAGCTGCTCTTCCATCGAATGCAGCATCATCACTCATCATTGGCGTGCTTCAAAACAACAAAAAATGTACCGACTCACAGCTCAAGCATGACAGATTAGGATGCTAGAAATAACTCTGCCATAGACTTCAGACTTACTAGCTCATATTTTGTAAAATATCTACAGACTTCGTAATTTATTTAGTATTTACTCAGTATAGTCCAGATTCAATTATCTGAAGGCCTGAAAAAAAAAACACTTTGGATAACCTAATCATTTTTTATTTATGTTCATATTTTAGATTGTTGAGCTTAAGTATGACCCAAATATGACCCCTAAACTACTCTAAAGTAATTTAAATAAATCAGGTTCAAGATGACGGTCAAAATGGCGGTGATTAAACATTGAGAAATCGCATTCAGTAATTTAGTAGGCATCCATTATACAAATGTAAAATGAAGAAATTTTAAAACGATTTTTTTTTTTGGTTGTTCATCATTTGATATCCAAAGTTAAACCAATGCTATGCTATGCTATGCTATGAGATGTTCATGATTCAATGATCCGATTTCCCATACAAACCATCGAATAATCGAACTTCGGATAATCAAACTTCAGATAATCGAGGTTTCGGTTATTCGAGTATTTAATTAACTGTATTGCCATTGTTGAATACTAACGTCTTTAAAAACATAAAACATTAAAAATATCAAAGTTTTAAAATTGACTTTCAATAATAAAATCTAAGAATCAGATGTTTTCATATAAATGTTTTAAGATTACTTTGCTGAAGTATCCAAATCGATCAGAAAATCTCTTCTCAAAATATAGATTACACCACCCACCAAAATTTCTGTAAAGACTTGATGGGTCCCCAGAAACGCGTGCACATTGAATTTATCAAAAATCATTTTTGTAAAAAAATAATAAAAAGTGTTAAATGTTATGAAAATAAATCAAAGTTGTTTCTTTGAACAATGTTATCAATGGGTAAATATTAAATTCTTTTTGAAAATTAATTTATCATAGTCTTTTTTTTTTAAATGCTTTTGTATTTTTTTCATTCACTGCACTTTTGTGCCACTAATTTTATTTAGATTTTATTTAAATTTATTGCTTACTACTTTTATTGCACTGCAATTCCACACTTTAATTCTACTCAACTTTTTTTACTCGATTGGCTAGTTCGACAGGTCTTTTTATACACCCACATCAGAGCGTCACGAAAACTCCGCTCTCAATTCGCTCTTGACAGAGAGCCGAGAGGATAAGCGCTCTCGTATACAGGTACGCACGTACGTGTGCGTATTAGTGTTGATTTCAATTTAATATTTATGTTGTAAAAAGAACATTCAATTAATACGTAACATAACCGTTGATAACATATTCACCACACTTTCCCTGATAACGATCAAAACCTTTCCTTCGCAATGCAAAACGCATGCACTTTTCCCTTACGTTACACAAACATATTGTTACACTTCTTCTCTTCTTCTTTTTTCGTAACAAAATATAACAATTCTTTAGACCCCTCCCACCTTTTCACTGTGTTGATATTGTTAGCTAGTCCACATGCTTGTGAGAGTGAGAATTAATATAAGAACTCGAACGCTCACCATCTCATTTTTGTGTTCATTCAATCAGTTCATCTGAGTGTCATTTATTGGCGTTCATTCGGGTTTTACTAACCGGGTCATGTTAGTTCTCACTGTTCCAAATTGTTGAGTTTGTCGCGATCAATTCGCGTTCACTTCAATTTTTTGTATGAGAGGCTTTTGTATGAGCGTTCTCAATTGCCTTAGGCGTTATCCAACGTGTCACTACCGATTTGAGAGCCATTTCCTCTCCGATTTTTTCTTTGCTTTAGGTGTTCAGCAGGTGAACTAAACGGCAGCAAGTCTTCAAAGTTTCATCCGCCCAGCGAAAAGGCTTGCCCCGGACTGAAGATGGTCGAATGAAGGTGCCGAACAATCCTGACCGCTGCACATTATTTGTACGGGAGTTGCTCTGAACCAGCCTTCGGAGAAGTGCTTTGATGAGGCCAAGAGAGCGATACCAAGATGATAAGGTAATCCAATGCACTGATTTTGAATAATGACCGGTCGAAATCGGTGAAATCAACAACATCTCTTGTGTACTAGCTTGTGACAAGTACCATCTTGTTTTAGCAGACTTGGACTGGAAACATTTTGAGGCTACAGCTACCAGGAAATTACATATACGCCATTAACAATCGTTACTCTAGCACTTATTTTGGATGGATGCTGCCCGCAAAATGATTTGCTTACCATCACTCTACCGATTGAGGTATTATCAGCTCTCGAGATATACTGAGATGCATCTTAGTGTAGGTTAGGGGGTACAGAGTTGTCTCGATTTTGGCTTTTATACAACCACTTAATGTTTCTTTCAAAATAAAGACGACACCCTTGTAAAGGTTTCAATGAGATATTTAATAAAACAGACAAACATGGGGTTCTTAACTTACAGTAGTACAATTAAAAGTATCACATTACATCGTACATAATGTAAAATGCTTCCTCAAATAAATAAACTAGACTCTATCATACTAATCCACCGCACTCCTACAGATCCATGTACACGACCTGCGTCGCCGAGATGGCCGACAGAAAGCTGAACAGTGCCGCCGCATAAATGACCGCCGTCGTGGACCCCAACAACGAAATGAACGATCCAATTCCCAGCGATACGATGATCTGCGCCACGAAGATCATTCCCCCGACCACGGCTATATCCGTTGCCAGTCCTCGTTTCCGCTCCGGTTTGTCCACCGAGGCAGTGCTGCCAGCCGCTCCACCATTCGATCGACTCACTTTGAACTGAAATCGGGAAGAAAGGTTGAGGTTAGGTTAGGAACTCGCAGAGCTGATCGTGACTGATCTTACCTGTCCTTTGGCGTGGTACTGGCCAAGCAGTAGGAACGGCATGGTGAACAGCAACGCGTACACGATTCCTCCGGTGGCGCTGAACACGAACACGGTGACCTTGTTTGGGAACAGAGCCATCAGCAGCATTCCGGTGGCGTCGATCAGCAGTCCACCGCAGTACACGATTCGGGCTCGGAGAACCTTGATCAGCTTCTCGATGGTGAATGCGTAGCACGAACAGGCCAGGGAGTAGATCGCCAGCCCGTAGCATCCGTAACGGACTCCCTCTAAGTATAGCTGGTATTCGGTTGATTGAGAGTGCGCTGCTGGGTTTCCCTTGAAGACCTCTTCGCCGACGAAGTCGGTAAAGTAGAGGCAGTAGCTTAGGTGGCCCATCCAGCAGAGAAGGTTCGTAAAGCAGAGGATCGCGATCGATTTGGGCATCATGAAGATGCTCTTCAGGAAGTCCGTCAAGCTCATCGAGCTGGAGACCTCCTCGACATCGGCTTCGTCCTCGTCGGACTCCACAGTGGTGCCCTTCTCAAGCTCGGTCAACGCATTACTGATGATTTGTGGAGTTGGCTTATCCGGAGTCTGGATCGTCTGCAGCTGGAGGGCAAACGTCATGCTGACGTCCTTGATGTAGTATATCTTATCGTTCAGTTTGGCACGTTCAGCTTTGATCGCTGACTCCGTCAACGGTCGCAACAATTCGTCCTTCTCCATGAGGGGCAACGGGATCTCGCGGAAGCTCGTCATCGTTAGGATAAAACCGATCACAAATATGATCGTAACTAACGTGAATACGGTTTTGATGCTGCCTCCGAGCATCTCTCCAAATGTTGTATTGTCCCAATTGAAACCACCGAGAGCATATCCCAGACTGCCTCCAATACCAGCCATGATCGAGAAGGTACTACAAGCCCGACCGTGATCCTCAGGCAAACAAATGTCCAACAGGTACGCCCTAGCCGGAGTTTGACAGGTGTCCGCGCTAAAGTCCAGCAGCAGTGTACCCAGAATCGTAAAGAAGATCGCCCACTTGTAGTGCATCTCGTGGTTGTAGATCTCTTGATCAACCCGATAAAACTCGTACGGCGTAAACGCCGACAGGTTCGATCGCAGAATTTCAGTCAAATTCATCGAACTTTCCGGTATAACCTCGCCCAAATCTCCAAAGAACTTCCCCACGTTCTCTCCAAACGGCACCAACACGCATCCAATGACCAACGTTACGGACAGTCCCAGCAGCACAGGTCGGCGACGACCCAAGCTCGAACGGCTACGATCGCTGATTGTTCCGAGGATGGGTGCCAGGAAGAACCCGATCAACGGGGAGATGGCCCACACCAGCGTCATCAGCTGGTGCTCAACGCCGATTCCGAGCAGAATTGGCGTGACAAAGGCCGTCTCCGCCGAGTACACAAACTCCATGCCCATGATGACGAACGCGATCCGGATCAGGTCCCAGCGGGATTTGGTGCTGAAATGAAGAATTAATAGCGTTTAAATTTACGTATTTCTCACTTTTCTAGAAGAATTTTTTGCTGTTTATATGACTCATTTGACTATTCAAACTTCATAAAATGCGCTCTTCGAATTGAGGCAATTATACTATGATCCAATCACCCTCAGCCCTCAGTAATTTAATTTCCCTGCCAGCTATCTCTTGCATAACATCAGGAAAATCCGATTTTCAATTCGCCCACAGCTATGCAACAGAGTGCCACTTGTTAGCCGTCTTGGAAAACCAGACGCTCATTACACAACTCGTATTATCAACAAAAGTTCATCACTGATACGGACACGTTCTACGTCGTACGTTGGTCTGTTCAATCGGCAGTTGGTAAACGTATAAGTCAGTACTCGGGTAGAACTTTCCCATTCCAAAACAAAAGCCAAGTTCATTCACACTCACCGAAACACGTGCGAGTAGTCCTCCGGGTAGCGCTTCGCGTTCAGCTCCCTCGTCCGCAGCATCTCCCGGACCAGCGGGTCGTTCCGCCGGTCCGAGTGGAAGTTACTAACGACTCCCGCGACCATACTGTTGTCCTCCTCCCCACCGTGGTCCTGATCTTGGGCGGACTCTTCCTCGCGTTTGACGTCCTGACCAACGCTAACCTTGTCGAGTTCAAGCTCGGACTTTTGCTGGCAGACCGAGTTTTTCCGTTTTCGCCGGTCCCGGTTGGTGTCCTTCCGGTCCTTCTGGGCCGCTTGCCTCGGGTGCTTCCAGATCGTGTTGCTCTCGAGGACGCTGGCTGCAACGAGATTTAGGGCACATTTTAACCGGCGGTACATTGACGGGTTTTGTTTTGGGGTGTTAAGGTTGAGGTGTTTCTTTAGACATTAGCGGAGATAGACCTCCGGTGGTAGACTAGAGGGATATGGGACGTTGCAGACCAACGACTGATAAGATTTGACCAATCGCCAGTGTTTACTGCACCGTCGAGTTTAGCCATAAACAGATTGGAAGAGAGGTGCTAGTTAGACAGAGTGAGAGTGGGAAGGGAACAGTTGTAAACCATGTAGTGCCACGTTTTAGATTGGAGGTGAAGATCCTCAAAGCGTGATAGAGAGTTTGTGCAGTTCGGTTCGAGCCATCACGGACGAAACAGCTCAATTACAGAGTGGTGTTGTTAGTAGCAGAGCCGGAAATTTAGTGCACCAGGTCCGGAAAAGTTCTCGTACTATGCGATCATACCTTTGAACGTTGATAGCATATTGTTAACCTTTCCCATGTTTTCTTTTAGGCTTTTGGCTGCTACGGCTGTGGAATTGAGGAATTGTTAGGTTTTTGACTATAGATAAAGGCAGCTAAATTTTCTTATTGGACATTTTTATTTCCGTAATAAATAGATAATACTGATTCAGATAATTGTACAACTTATCATAACAAACACTTGATTGTAGTTATCTTGTTTAAATTGTTTTATAATTTGCATCGTCGAATTCTTTCTGTCCAGATTTAAAAGTCGTCTAGATATCAAGATTCTGCATACTAAAAATACAACTGTATGACATGATGATCACAATGTTCAAATTATAAGATGACTAATCGAGGCAGTTTTTTGCCCTGCTCTTATCAATATTCCTTGTTAATCGAGTCATCATCCAGCAACAACCACTTCAACAGCCTCATCAGACATTCAGAATAGCCGCGTCTAATTAAGCGAAATATTTTTTTATTTGTTTTGACACTCCTCCTAGGTTAGTAACAGCGACGCGAAATTTGGCCTAATCGCATTAGACAAGGGAGCACTCTCCCGTGCATTATCAAATGAGAACAGCTGTTGCCAGAATATTAAATCTACATTAAACACATGAAAAAAATTGTCAAGTTGCTTCCGTTGGCGGTTTTCTTTAAAGTGAAGCTTGAAAAGCTCTTTTATAATTGTGAGATCATCGAGTGAATAACATATTTTTTTTTTATTTGATTGACTACGATTTTAGAGTAACGAAATGGCATTTTTTATCAAACAAAATAGGGCATTTGCATAAAAAAAATTAAGTTTTTGTTCCCGACCCTGATAAAGGTTCAAAAAGGAAGGGGTGACAAAAAAACAACAAACATTCAATATTACGCCCTTTTGAAATGTTAGGTTAATATTGTTTTCGGAAAGATCGAAAAATTTCACGAATATTTCATATTCGAACATTGAAAATCGAACCATTAGTTGCTGAGATATCAACATTAGAAAATAGTGGCATGTTTGGGAGAGACTTAGAAAACATAAATTTTCCTGTTTTTAAACCATTGCATGGCAATAGTTCAGCAACTAAGGGACATATCAACAAAGTTCAAAGAAAGCAAAATATAGAGAATTTTCTTAGCTATTCAAAAATACTTTTTTCAAAGGTGGGCAAACATGGGCACTAATTAAAAAAATGAATAACTGCCACTATTTTCAAAAAAGAAACCCAAAAATCGCTATAACTTGAAAACAGTGCACTTTTTCAAAATTTCACTAAAGTACTTTTTGATTGCATACATTCACATACAATTTGATTGCGAATTGAAAAAATTTTGCGACTAATATTTGGATTTTTATTTAAAATCAGCATTGATTCAAAAAATTATAACTCGGTCAAAGATTTTTTGCAGACTCTGAAAATTTCTGAAAAGTTGACATTTGATGTCCCCGAAAACATATAAAAAAAATATAGAAAAAGCGTTTTTTTTTTGCAATTCAAGTGACAAAAAGTGAAATTAAAAATCATCAAAAAAATTTACCGTGTATCATTTCTGTATTCATTGTATGTATTCATGTAACATTGTATTTTTTTACCGTGTATGCCGAAGACACCAAATCGACCAAAAAATTCCTTCAAAAGTCACACATTTTTTTAACATCATTTTTGTATGGACAACTGCCAAATTTGTATGGAAAATTATTTAGACAAACTAATGATGCAAAATGGCTTCTTTGGGCATACCAAAGGCACAAAAAAGGTTCAGCCGGATTAAAAAATACAAAAATTAAAATTAAGGAAAAAAAGACCCATTTCGTAGAGAATTGCTCTAGTGCATCAATCTCGATTTTCCCGAGACAGATTTTTTTTATTGAGCACACAGCAAAAAAAAAAGTAATTTAGCTGCGTGTAAAAGGTCTGGGTGTAAAATAAATTTTATTTATTTTTTATGAAATACTATATAATATTACGATTGTGTCACGTTCCCCAGAAAACCATTCCTCCAAAACCATTCCCCAGAAAACCGTTCCCCAGAAAAGCTTCTTTCTCGAAAAATATTAGGAATTGATGCAAAGTAATTTCAAATTTTAGATTTTTTTTGAATTCGGAGATATAAAAATTGGACAAAGTAATTTTATCCATACCAAGAATTTTTCCTTTCTATTTTTGTCAACAATTCTTGAGAAATTAAGAGAAAATGTTAATTCGGCATGTGACTCGTTCTATTATTCTAAAAAATTTCCCTTCTTTTTCAGTCTTGTCAAATTTGTCAGGCAAATGGCGAATTTTTTTTTTTTTTTGCTTTTGTGCCGAATAATTATTTTTTGTTTTTCCGTTAATGCTATTTTTATTTTGCATAAAAGAAAAATGCTTGCTAAAATTAAAATTGGTGTTGGTGTTTTTCAATAATTTGCAGCCTGAAACGGTGATGAGATAGAAATTTGGTGTCAAAGAGACTTTATGTTAAATTGGACGCCCGATTTGATGGCGTACTCAGAATTCCGGAAAAACGTATTTTTCATCGAAAACAACACTAAAAAAGTTTTAAAAATTCTGCCTTTTTCTGTTACTCGACTGTACAATTTTTTGGAACATGTCATTTTATGGGAAATTTAATGTACTTTTCGAATCTTCTTTGACCCAGAAGGATCATTTTTCCATTTAGAACAAAATTTTTCATTTTACAATTTCGTGTTTTTTTTCTAACTTCGCAGGGTTATTTTTTAGAGTGCAACAATATTCTACAAAGTTGTAGAGCAGAAAATTACAAAAATTTTGATATGTAAACATAAGGGGTTTGCTTGTAAACATCACGAGTTATCGCGGTTTTACGAAAAAAAGTTTTGAAAAAAAATGCTTTTTGGTTTCTCTTTGTTTCGTCATCCGTGTCTGTCGCAGGTGACGATGAACGGCCATGATCAACGACGACCAACTTTTTCAAAACTTTTTTTCGTAAAACCGCGATAACTCGTGATATTTATAAGCAAACCCCTTATGTTTACATATCAAAATTTTTGTAATTGTCTCATCACCGTTTCAGGCTACAAATTATTGAAAAACAACTTTTTTTTCGCATGTTAAAAAATGGAAGGGGTCGTACCGCCCCTCCGTCACGAGGTATCAACAAACGGAGCTCGGATTCGTGATTACGATTCGTGATGAAAGTTTCACGCAAATCAAAGAGGGGTCGGGGCAACTGCTGGGTGAGTTGGCGGAGAATTACCCAAAGAAGAAAAATGCTTGTAAAAATTAAAATTGGATTATGGGAGCAATTGGTATTATTCCATTTGACATATTAGACCTTTGGCATATTGCTCATTTTGCATGATGATTTAAATTTTCAACAAAAAATATTATACGAATCGCTTTTAAGAAGACTTTCTAAAATTGTTTTAAGGTGACAAAAATGGAATTTTTGTAAAGTTTTTTTTCCTTATTTTCTTTCTTGTTTCCATAAGGAAAAACTCTCTTGACTAGTGATAACAAATTCAAAAAGTTGTGTAAGTGGTCAAGAATTTTTTTCCTTACTTAAAGAAGGAAAAATTAAACTTATGTCAGCAGTTTTCACAAGTCAATTAATTTTTCCCTTCCTTAAAGAAAGAAAAACTCACCTCCTCTCTTTTAAAGGTAAAATTCAACTTGTGTCAGTCAGTAGAGTTTTCCCTTCTTTAAAGAAGGGAAAACTTTCTAGATTTGTAATAACTGCTGACACACGTAAGCTTGGTGATTATTGCACTCGGGCGTAATATTTCAATCTTTATTTCTAGCATCACGATCTAAATATTACGATCGTAGCTCGTCAATGGAAGAAAACCAAAGCTTCAAAAATGTCATGAATTAAAAACATTTTTAAAATTTTATATTTAAAATCAAAATTAAAGAGAAAAAAATAACTTAAATTTTGATATTAAAAAAATCTAAAATTGGTTTAAATTTTTTTTAAATTGAAATGTTGAACATTTTGGAAATTTTGGAAGTAATGAAGATTTACAAAAGTGAGTGTTTCTTTCTTACTGAGGCAATGCTATTGCATCACTCACATAATGATCTTCTTAAAACCACCTCCTTGACCTACCATCTCGTGTACATACCAACTTAGAATTTTGAACAATTATCTGTGTGTTATAAAATTATTGTCACAATGGTAATTGTCGGAACAGACTAAATAGATTTATGCTGGGCTTGTTCCGTTCGATCTGATTTGAGGTCCATTAAAATTTATTAACATTTCAACTCTCAAGCCCTAAAAAAAGGTGGAACGGTAACTTCAACTCGCTGGTTTTCAGGCATAACTCAACCAATCGGGACGATTCTTGTTTCCAGTGATTTGTAAGGATCCTAGCGCTTTACAGAACTCAATTTGATCAAATTTGTATTTTTTGCGATCAAAAACATCGCTCAAACTTTTTTTTGGCATGCTAAAAAAAATCGACAAAAACTCCGCGGAGGCAGTCGTCTAAAAAAAATTGGACCGATGTTTTCGATCGCAAAAAAATACAGATTTGATCAAATCGAGTTCTGCAAATTTTACGATCATCTAGACATCCTTACAAAACACTGGAAACAAGAACCGTCCCGATTGGTTGATTTATGCCCGGAAACTAGCTAGTCCGTGTAAGTTGGACATGCGTTGGGTGCTCCAGTGTTAAAAGAACAATTAAGTTTCGATAAAATGCTTTTAAAGTAACAGTTTTGTATTGACGGACTAAAATTGTTGATATAAATTAAAAAAAAAAAAATACAAAATAAGCGAACTTTACACAACCTTTTTTTTAAATAAAAGATCACCTGGTTTATGGATGATCATTGAGGTTTTGCTGAGACAGGTTTATGCAAAAACAAAAAAAATACAGACTTTGAGATCCTTTACAGCTTGGCTGTAAATTAATTAATAAATGAAAGTATCAACCACTGTCGCGTCTAATCACGCTCATTGTTAGGCTCAATTTAGGCATGTGGCTTATGGTTTTAGCTCTAAATATCTTATCCTACTTTTGAAAGAGATCAAACGTTTAAACATCAACTTACATGTGCTTAGAAAATTGATGAAAGTTTTTGTTTTTATCACAGCACCTTTTCCACGCAGCTATTCTTGTTGAAAATTTGAACTCACTTGACTTATTGCAAGGTCTTTATATGCATTTCACAGCTCGAAACGAATTGGCACAAAATTAAGCTACCTTTCATTCATCAAATTGTCGTCTAAACACTCACGCCACTTTTGCACAATTGGATTTTAATATAGTTAAACTTCCTGTCTGCGGAGTTTTAATCCAGTGTAGTGTCATTAACTAGCCGTTGACTAATAATCTAATCACACTGCATTAATCCACTCAGCTCAGCTGCTTCAGGCGCGCGGACGACGGCAAGTCTACGAAGAAGAACTGTCCAACGGAAAGGCTCGCCCAGGACTGATGCGTCGCGGGGTAGAACTCCACCTCTGGGCAACTCAAGTACCGAAGCACTCCTGACTCCTGAGTGTTTGTCCAGGGTGTGGTTCAGAACCCCGGCCGGCATTGGCTTGAAAAGTCGAGGAGCGCGCGCGATACGGGGCCGCGATGCGATGTGGTGTAATCAATTGTTGAGTTTTTTTGCTTCCTTTGGTCGAACCTTAAGACACTGATTCTGAGTAATGACTGGTAGAAATCGGTGAAATATTGTATGCGCTGATTTGGGGAGAAACGAGCTTTTTACTCGAACTTTGTTTAGTCTTATTTTCTTTTTGGAGGATGCTGCTGGATGCCTTCGAACGGTGACTTCACTGATTGTGGACTTATCAGCTTGAGTTAGGCTGAGATGCATTCAATTTTTATTTTTAAAATTCATCACGTTCATATTTATCAACTTGAATGTAAATTGAAAATACGTTTTAAGAATATTTAATTCAATCTCTAGGCGGTGGAGAAATTTTCAGCCAAATCTGTGCAAATTTTCAATTTTGGTTAATTGTATACAACACCTCAATATTTATCATTTTTTTACAATACCGGTATCTGCACTGATTTCACTCAATTTCCTCTGAATGTATAATTACTATTGGTTTATCAAAATAAATTTTAATTTTCATGGGCATTATTATTTAACCCTTCGTTTTTATATATTTTATCTTTAAACCATTGAATCTTTTAATTCTTCAAATCTTTAAATCTTTAAATCATTAAATCTTTAAATTTCAAATCATGAAACCATCCTATTTGATGAAGAGGAATCTCATTGATTTTTTTTATTCTCGAAGACATTTTTGTAATAAAATAACAACATTAAACATTTCTGGTAAATGATTTTTTATAGGAAATAAAGAATTGTCTTTTTTAAGAATTTTGCAGATTTATTTTTAAAAAATCAGAAGAGGAACTTGAAACACAAATCTATAATTTTAACCATCATTCGTTTGACAGAAATAACTGTTTGGCATTTATAAGCTTCTTTTGAATTAATTGTTTATGAAATTTATCTTAGTTTTTTAAAAAAGATCTCTTAAAAACAAGAAAAAATAAAGCATTACAAAACAAATTTTATTTTATTTTCCTTTGCTTTTATTTTTAACAAACCCAAATGACAAATTGTTTTTTGCCTTTAAGTTCCTGAATTCAATAGATCATGATATTTTTTATTCAATTGTATGGATCAGCGGTTTGAATTAAAATCTAATAAAAACCTTATTTAATAAGATGTTTGATCTATTGTTTATTTTTAATATTAATTTGAAGGATTTCTTCTAATTTTTATTTCAATTTCAATTTCATAGACTTTGCCAATTTTCACAAATTTAACGCACACAATTTTCACACATTCACAATCACAATTTATAATCATAGTGTTTGACAGACGATTTTTTGCATGGCTTTGCTTTTTTGAAATATATGTAAATTTTTAAACTATCAATAATTTATTATAAATGATTTTCAAAACATTTTTGGATTTCGAATTTAAAATTGCCATCAATAAGTACTTGTGAGATTTTGATAAAATGCTCCGTTTTCAGGTTACAATATAACTATTCTAAATAAAAAGTTCAAACTTTTTCACCCTGAAAAATAATCGTTGAGGAATTTCCCTACATTTATTTTTTTTCTATTTTTTCATTGCCGAATTACAGGCCACGACTTTTATCAAATGAGCAAGAATTGTATAATTTGTTGTTTGTTTTAGTAAAATATGTGATTTCATTTTTTTTAGAATTGATAATCCCTACATTGTTGTGTACGTAACTCTAAAAATAAGATCCACAATTTCCAAGATATCATCAAGAATGAAAAAAAAATGTATAAAAATTAGTGACACTTAGAGAAAAACATGTTTCGCAAATTTCATTATTGCAAAATTTATATTTAATCAACGAAAAGTCGGATTAACAATGTTGAAAATATGAAACATTAGAAACTTAAACCATCTTTTTGTCATTTTTTAAAAAGTGTTAGTAAGCACTATTTACAAATTTCAAACTAAACATAAATGAAAAAAATCTAAAAAATCAGAAACATATTAAAATATTATTACAAAATGTAGCAATCGCAAATTATTTTCATTAAAATTTTCATTTAAATTACTTAAAATTAGTAAAATTTTCAACTTTGACTCTTAGCTTTCTAGTTTTCAATAAGTTTTAATTTGTTTCCTTATTGAATTGATTCCAACTGTCTTGAACATGTTGATGCGACGAAATTAAAGAGCATATGAAACTTTCCCTCTATGAAATTATAAACAAAAAAAACCATTCAATTTCCACAAAAAATGACTATTCTCAACGAGAAGTAAGAGAAAATGATCCTACAGTATTTCACATTTTCCACTAAACCTCACTAGTGGAATTTCCAGGGAAACGTGCAAATCCCCAGAAAGGAAATCAGAAACGACAAGCATATGCTCTGTTTTCATCTCATCCATATTCATAGTTGCGCACCACTCGATTAGCATAGCGTTTGCAATTCATACTAGATTGTTTGTTTGTTTTCATTCGACAGATTTAATGAGACTCTCTATAGTAAAATATGCTAAATTTATTGTTGTTTGCGTGACAATTGATGTTTTTTCTTGTTTCTAATTTCTTCCTGGTGCTTTTTTTAACAATTCCAACTTTAAAATTTTTAAAACTGTGTACAAACTTAACAAGAAACAACATCAAATAGTTTCTGAACTTCCTGACACATCCCTCAATGTGCAGAAAAGTGCACGTTCGTTCTCTACAATGAAAGTGCAACAGAATGCAACAAGGAAAAGTAGCATGTTTACAAACTAAACTGCAACGTTCTAGTTGGCAAAGCTTTTATTAGAATCATGTTCTTCTATTTGTGATCAGCTATTTGTTTTTGAATTATTGTCATGTCATGTTAGCATACAGCGGTCTGTTTACTATCAGTAATTCTAGTAAGGAAAACAAACTTTCACTTTGTCTGCTCGGTTTGTTTTGTCTGAGTGTGATTGCCAACAATAATATACACTCAGTAAACACACTTCACATGTCAAGCACTACCGGTGTTTATGGAAAAAATGCAGGTGCTCTACTTTTTCTTGAGTGTTTGGAAAGGGGGTTCACTTATAGTTGCACTTATCTTTTTCTTTCTTGTTACAGCCGTAATTATGTGAATAATATCGTTGTTAATAATTTCATGAAGAATTAAAATCTTAATCTTAGCTTATTATTGCCACAGTCCATGTCAAACACGTTTCCTTTAATATGATTTAAGAATAAACTATTTTTAACCCATCGTACGTGTACTTTCTACACACTTTGTAAGGACACTTGTATGAGATGCCAAAACACGCGACTTCCCGAAGGTTGAAAAAAAATAAAAAAAAAAGTTATCAATAAAATTATCAATATTCATTTTTTATGCTTCGATAACTAGTGTTTTGATTTTTTGTCTTCAATCAGAAGTGTACAATGGTTTATTTTTGCCAGTTAAACACTGAAATGTTTACAAAATCGTCAACTTTTTTTTCGATTTCGCTGCAAATGTTTTCAAAATCGATAACATTGTTGTTCGAAATCGAAAAAAATGTTGACGATTTTGGGAACATTTCCATGTTGTCGAATTCAACAACACAGAGTAACCGAATTTGCTTACAGGATTTCTATCCGTGTAACTTATACAATTTTTATTCAAAGAAGTTTTAAAGTGCAGAATGTTTCTACACAGAAAAAAATCAATTTCCGAAATCGTGAATTTTGTTCACGAATTTGAGAACCACGAAGCAATTTATTCTTGAGTATGGTGCATTTGCACTATAAACGTGAATATATTCGTGGTTCATGGTTCTCAAATTCATGAACAAAATTCACGATTTCAAGGATTGACTTTTTTTCCGTGTAATCAAATTGAACCAATCTATTCATACAATTCGCAGTCCAGCCTTATTATATAAATTTCGTTTTGAAACCGAATTCGATCATACAATTCAGGGCTGCGGAGTCGGGTCATATTTCAAGCGACTCCGACTCCGACTCCGACTCCGGCTTTCTGAGTTAAACCGACTCCGACTCCGGCTCCGGCTCCGGCATTCCACAAATTGCTGACTCCGGCTCCGACTCCGACTCCGGCCTTCCAACTCTAGCCGACTCCAACTCCGACTCCGACTCCAGCTTTCCACAAATTGTTGACTCCGGCTCAGACTCCGACTCCGACACCTAATCTTCATTAAAAATATTTTATAAATTTGAATTAATAACATCACTCACATTTCAGTTCACACTTGCGCGAATACTGTAAACCGGGGTGACATTTATGTTCGGGGTGATTTGCAAAGTTATAAATACGAATTATTTATACTAAATGAATGGTATGGAACCATACTAAGCTTGGTAGATAAGTGTTCGTTGTTCTATGTTACATGTTTTCAGCGTTATATAAACAAAAATCATAAATATCTTCAGATCTTAACACATTTTCAGCACAACAATTTTCTAAATAAATTTAAATTTTGTTGTTTGAAAAATTGGAACTTTTGAAATTTTTACTTTAAATTTACCTTCATTTTTTTTAATTTATATGCTAGCTAACTAAATTTTAATTGTACTTTTTTTTAATGCAATATTAAAAGAAAGTTAGCCTTCAATATCGAATTGACATATAAAATCAATTTGCATAATTTTAGGCTGAAATTTTGAAGAAACACAGTAACTATCAAAGATACCCTGGTTTGAAATAGACAATTTTCAAAGTCACTATTTTTTAAAGCTCTTTTGAATTTATTTCAGAGGACGTACATGGAAATTGTGTGATCCAGCCCAGTACACACTTTAAACATATACATAATGAGAAAATTCTAAAATTTGAAAATTAAATTAAAATTATAGCAATTATATCACCCCGATTTAAGGTGTTTAAAAAATAGACTTGTTCAAAGATATTATTTAAGGATCCACTACACGCAAACATTTTTTGCTTCGACTTTTTTTACTGAATTTGTCATAATTCTGAATAGAAAACAGTTAGAGTCCCATTTTTTGTATTAAGTCCTGAAAAGTTATGCAAAGTTAACAAGACCTAAACTGATCATTGTTGAAAATCTTGTTAACTTTGCATAACATTTCTAAAAGACCTAATGCAAAAAGTGGGACTCTAACTGTTTTCTTTTCAGAGTTATGACAATTTCCGTAAAAAGTTAAGGATGAGGTAATCGATATATCTAATAAATTCAATGATTATTTCAAAATTAGTTGCAACTTATTTTCGATATTTTTTGTTTGTTTCAAATGTTTTCAGCAGGACACTTTGATTTATTTTTCTTCACATACAAAACGAGCATGTTGCGTTTCAAGAAGTAGATTGATATACTGCCCATGTTCGCATAAATGTCCCATATGTAAAAACAGCAAGCTGAGAAAAACGCATTTTTCATTTTTAGAAAAAAGTACTGGATGTTATAGGCTCTTTTGAAAGAGCACACGATTTTGAACCAAACTGCATCAATAACTCAAAAACGATGAAAATGCATATGGGACATTTATGCGATCAGGGGCAGTATATTAGTTGATAAATTATTAGTAGAGTTTTAATGTCAATTTTACAAATGTTTTTTAAATATTTTTTTTTTTCGCTAGTACCGATAGTGAACCTTTATTTTCCTATAAAAAAAAGGATCTACTTAGAATCTTAGCAATTCTATGGTAATATATTGACATTTAGTTGAATTAAAAGTTTGCAAAATTAAGTTAAGAAAAGTTTTATATAGAACTTCCAGAGTTATATAAACTTTTATACTAAGTAGTTATTAAACTTTATATTTAATCTAAATTATTTTATTTCGGTCAAAGATGCCAATTGGAAGTTGGGGGGCTGGATTTATGGGTATTTGTCAACAAATTACTTTATGTTAATTTTCGGAAAGTGTTTAATCTTTTTTAGCACCTTTTTTATTTTTGTAATAGTATTTGTTATAGAACTTTTTATAGAAATCATCTTTTTATGTGCTTTTTGCAGCAAAATGTTCGGCATGAGTTTCTGAATAAAACGTAGCACTAGGTTTTTGTCAAACTTTGAATTGTTTACATGTTTCATCACAAAATGCGCATAGGGCCCAAGGGGTGTAAATACTTTTTTTAATTACTGTAAATACAAGCATAAAGAGACAGTAAAGAATTATTTAACTTTGTTTTAATTTTTTGACTACGCAGCCACAATTGTTTACTATTGTATGAGTTATGAAACTATAGTTTAGTGTATACAAACATTGACACGAGGATCAACAGATTATCATGCTGTGATCTTAGTGAAATAACACAATAAGAGCTTTCCAATCGCAATAAAAATGCTTCGAAAACAACATGACATCTGATAAATATCTTGATCCAAAAAATAAATTGATTAAAAAATGTCAACGCAGTGCACGCGATTCAATAAATAAATTTAAAAAATTGGTAACTAACCTGAATTATAACAAATATTGAACAATAAATAAGTTCATAAATTATATAAAATATATTGATAACTCCGACTCCAGCTCCGACTCCGGGTCTATCAGAATTTTACGACTCCGGCTCCGACTCCGACTCCAGCTCATAAAATTTAGCCAGCTCCGACTCCGACTCCGACTCCAGCTATTCGAGTTTTGACGACTCCGACTCCGACTCCGACTCCAGGTCTCCAAAAAGACCCGACTCCACCGACTCCGGCTCCGACTCCGACTCCGACTCCACAGCCCTGATACAATTGTCCATAATGGTCACAACTTTGAGCTGAAGGAACGGATGCGGTTGTAAAAGTAGGCCTTGATTACAAGGACCACGTGGTTGAAGCACAAACAATCAGACTTCATTTTTAAGCTATGTATTTTGAGACCATGTATTGGCTAATAAATTTTTCTAGCTGTCATGTCTTTTTGAAATTTGGAGATCCGATGTTCTTGTCTGAATAACATGTAATTTTTTGCGTCTATGTTTGATTTGATGTAATATCACGGTGTATTTTTCCGAGAACATTGAGATAATAATTCGGCAAGTCTGATATTTGGCACCATGAAAGAAGGGCTCTTTCCCGACATTTTACGGGGTCCGGCTAAATATTCCGTCGGGGGGGTCTAGAGCAACTTTTTTATGAAGATTTTTTTCGATTTCATAGGATTTTTCCTCAGAAAAGTCGATGGAAATCGATGGGTTCATGTTTATATCCATCAAATTTCTTATGAAAGTGCCTCAAGAGACTCTAAATTACATATTTGACCTCAAATAAAAAGTTTCCAACCCAAATTCACCACATTTCTAGCTTTCTTTGAAATAACCCTAAAATCCAAGCTGGAAACCTCAAGCGACCGAATAAAAATCGTTTCTTTGTACAAAAACGAAGTTGACTTTATAGCTGTCGGTCACCATTGCTAGTACCAACCACTAGTGTCTTCCTTTTTATCTACAAGGACTTCGCCGCCCTGGGCTCCTAAGTGTATGAAAGTATGGCACGGAGCGACGGCGCCGAATACCTATATTTACACAAAGAATTTTAGAGCGCCCGCCGCGGGATTCGAACCGGCGACCTCTGGATTGTGAGTCCAGTGCGCGGTCCGATTGATCCACACGGGCGGGACTTCTTTGTACAATTTGTCATGAAAATACAGCAACAGGTTGCCCGGATACAAATTCATAAGAAAGTTGATGGATATGAACATGAACCCATCGATTTCCATCGACTTTTCTGAGGAAAAATCCTATGAAATCGAAAAAAATCTTCACAAAAAAGTGGCTCTAGACCCCCCAACGAAATATTTCGCCGGACCCCGCAAAATGTCTGGAAAGAGCCCTTCTTTCATGGTGCCAAATTTTTTTATCTTAAGTTTGTTCTAGGAAACACACCGTGATCTACATCAAATTACACATAAATTTGGAAGTAACATTTTTTGTTGTTTAAATCTGCACCATGTTTTGGCCAATATACAGCAAAAACATTCACAATGATTTCACTTAAATCTAAACAATTTCGTTTACTGAAATTTTTATCTTTTAAAATATCGCTAACTTTAAGATTTCATAAGAACACCTGTATAATGGGCCAACAATATTTAAAACTACCAACTTACCTTTTTTGAACAAAAGTCACAGCTGCTCACAATAACTTTTTCAAATACAACTATCACTGCTCATTAACTGTTCAATCCAACTAGTTTTTCGATTGCAAATATTGTCACTGCAATTAAAAGTTCTTCTAATCCTCTTACTACACTTAATGCGGCGCTTTTTGTACGAATGGACCAAACAGAGTGATTGATTCGAAACTTTTCTCATAACTCGCGGCTGACTCGGTGGCCCCTTTTCCGTTGAAATAAGCTGGGCCAAATAAATCGCTTCAATACCGTTTTCAACTTTGTCAGCTGGCACTCATGGCTGGGATCGCTGGAAAAACCGCTCGCGCACAGACAGTCTGTCTATCCCAGGAAGATTCTTGACGCGCAGATGAAGGTTCTTGAAGGCCGTACTTTTCCGCTGCGTTGATAAGCCTGTAGTTCAGCGCGGTTAGTGGAATGTGAAGGTTTCTCGGAAACTAGTTGCGGGTTGTTGGAGATAACGGGTCCAGCAGATGAGTAGCCGGCTGTAACGCACCAGGAAGCTGTGACAACTGAGTGCCAGCCTCGGCCAGGGCGCTTAATTTATAGACAATTTCCACACTTGTGACTGTGTGTAATGTTCTCATTGTGCACCACAACACTGCTTGCGGTCTGGTATTAAGAGGAGCGATAGAGAAAGCAGTAAAATAATTGTCTATCTCAGCCTCGGCCTAGGAATGAGCAGCAGCTGATAAGACAGATGATCCGTGGAGACTGGGACATTTCAATGTCTGGCTGTCTCTGCGGGGCTATGCGACGGGACGCACATGTTACGTACGTGCGAATCATTGTTTACCATGTTACGTACTCAGCAGTGAGGACAATTAGGCTTGGTAACTGGAGAATAAAAAGGTATGACCTAATATCTGACTGGCTGTGATTTAATTGGGATATCTTCTAGAAGTTTTTTGAACCTGACGTTATTCCTTATCCTACAGAAAAGGAAACCAGATTTTGAGCAAAGCCAGATCAAGTTTAAAAAGTCAACGTCACGTTTTTAGGCCTCGAGCTAAGATCAGCTCACTCTTTTGTGAAAGACACCACACATTTCATCATCACAAGTTTTGTTTTATCTTATCATCAACTTGAGACACATTGCACTCTATCAAGTGAAATCTTCTTATCCTAAAAGTTTCAACAGATTTGAAACACGTTTGTTTAATCTGTCCTTAGTTTCAGGAGCTTCAATATTTGCTTGCAAAATTATCTTCCTCAATGTGTATGTGTTGACATTAGCATCATTTACAACTTTTTTAATCGAATGCATATATTGATAAATCTAAAAAATAATTCAGGTAGCAGGTTCATCAAATGGAGCACCTTATCAAAATTTATGTAAGGAGCTTTTCGTTTCAAAATTTAACTTCACAGCAAAAAAAAAAGAATGACATCCTGGGAGTATTTTCATATTTTGGCAGGGTAATGATTCGGTCCTATTTCCATCCAATTTGCTGATTTTTACCATTTAAACAACTTAATTTGCAATACTTTTGAAATAATTGATGCAAAATAATTGCTCACTAAATTTCAGTTGAAATTTAATTGTTAATGCTTTATTTCTAAAAAAAAATCAAAAAGGTCCTATAAACTATTGTGTTTCATATGTTAATAGGACCTATTCAAAAAACAAAAACTCCAGATTTTTACTTCAAAGTGCTGAAATGCCAACATTAGGTGCTCGAATAAATAACATGCTGTTTCCTTAATAAGTTTAGTTGGTCCCAAAAATATATCGAAATAATCATGGTTGTGTTTAAACGCAATTAAATTTTCTGTGTAAACCCGAGCAGACGGAAATAACTTGGGAATAACATTTCTTGATATTTGAAAATACTAGACCAATAACATGTTTTGTTATTTATAAAAAGATTTGAATTCGTCGTTATGATTTTTTTGTTATTGGATTGTTATTGTAAAAACAGACTTATAACATTTTCAGTTATTCTTCGAACAAATCTTTGTTATTATTTTTTGTTATTTTAACAACTACAGTCATGCCTCGGTTTAGCACCGCATATGGGGGATGCAAAACCGAGGCGTGCATAACCGAGGCACAGAGCTTATGGGATTTTGGCTATATGGGAGACATTGGCTTTAATCGTACGAAAAATCATGCAAACATCAAAAAATTATAGTGTTTTGGAATCGGGATGATGTCAGCTATCCATTAAAATTATTACTTCATAATTTTTTTTTACAAAAATACGTATTTTTCCTGTATTTCGAAAATGCATTTTTTTTCTCTAAAGAAACCAAAAATATATTGTTATTGCAATATGGGTATCAAATGATCAGATTTTTTCATACATTTTGGATGTAATAACAACATTTTTAGAAAATACTCCAAATTTTCACAAAACTACGTCTTTTCGAAAAAATACTCAAAATTTAAATTTTTACAATATGGGTATCAAACGATCGGGATTTTTTCATACATTTCGAATGTAATAACAACATTTTTAGAAAATACTCCAAATTTTCACAAAACTACGTATTTTCGAATAAAATACTCAAAATTTCCGTTTTTACAATGTGGGTATCGAACGATCGGGATTTTTTCATACATTTCGAATGTAATAACAATATTTTTTGAAAATACTAAAAAATCACAAAACTACGTATTTTCGAAAAAAATACTCAAAATTTCCGTTTGTACAATGTAGGTATCAAACGATTGGAATTTTTTTCATACATTTCGAATGTAATAACAATATTCTTTGAAAATACTCAATATTTTAACAAAACTACGTATTTTCGAAAAAAAATACTCAAAATATCCGCTTTACTGAAATTTTGAAAAGTTTTACAAAAATACGTAGTTTTGTGAAAATTTTGAGTATTTTCAAAAAAATATTGTTATTACATTCGAAATGTATGAAAAAATCCCGATCGTTTAATCCACTTTGTAAAAACGGAAATTTTTAGTATTTTTTCGAAAATACGTTGTTTCGTGATTTTTTTAGTATTTTCAAAAAATATTGTTATAACATTAAAAATGTATGAAAAAATCCCGATCGTTCGATACCCACATTGTAAAAACGGAAATTTTGAGTATTTTATTCAAAAATACGTAGTTTTGTGAAAATTTTGAGTATTTTCTAAAAATGTTGTTATTACATTCGAAATGTATGAAAAAATCCCGTTTGTTTGATACCCATATTGTAAAATTGAAATTTTGAGTATTTTTTTCGAAAAGACGTAGTTTTGTGAAAATTTGGAGTATTTTCTACGAATGTTGTTATTACATCCAAAATGTATGAAAAAACCTGATCATTTGATACCCATATTGCAATAAAAATATATTTTTGGTTTCTTTAGAGAAAAAAAATGCATTTTCGAAATACAGGAAAAATACGTATTTTTGTAAAAATTTTCTTGAAATAATAATTTTAATGGATAACTGACATCATCCCGATTCCAAAACACTATAATTTTTTGATGTTTGCATGATTTTTCATACGATTAAAGCCAATGTCTCCCATATAGCCAAAATCCCATAAGCTCTGTGCTTCAGTTAAGCACTGGGCCGTGCTTAACCGAGGCAGCTGAACGGTGCAAAACCGGGGCAGTGCAAAACCGAGGCGTGCAAAACCGAGGCATGACTGTAATCCGTTCATCCCAATAACAGTTGGCGGTATTCCTCCATAACAAAAAATGTTATTCCCAAGTTGTTTTGGCTTTCAACCAATATCAGACCAATAACAAATTTTGTTATGATAACAAAAACTGTTATTAAACTCTTATGCAAAAATAGATTTTTCAAGAAGATTCCATAAGGCTTCATCCATAAAGTACGTCACGCTAAAATCAGCCAAAATTTACCCTCCCTCCCCCCCTTTGTCACGCTTTTCCTATACTTATAACATGCAATGTCACACTTGCTCAGACCCCCCCTTCCCCCCTAGAGCGTGACATACTTTATGGATGACGCCTAACACATTCTGTTATTTTATCAGTATTTCGACGTCGTCGTGCTATCATGTCGCACCCGCCATTTTGACGTTCCGAGAAAAACGCGTTTTAATGTTTGACCATGAATAAACAAAAACAATAGCATGCAATGTAAACAATAACAAACACGTTTTGTTTGGCTGACCATTCTGTGCATTGTCCCGAAGTTTGGTTGAAGTTGGTTGCTGGAGTCCCGAGTTATAATTACAAATATTGACGGTAGTCTAGCTTTTACGTGCGTCAAACGCATCCTGACCTGGAATCCCTTTGCTTTTAGTCTCACTTTCATCAATGTTCACGGTGTGTCAAAATAGCACGATAAGATTGGAACTTCCATCATATAAAAAGAGACAAAAATGCACGGAGTTTTTTTAGGTCTATTTTTAATATCTCAGGATTGAAATCGAATTTTGGGGTGAGGCATTGTGAGCTGCACAAAATGGCGTTCTTAACACAATTCGACCCATAATACACGTGCGACAAGTTAGCACGACAGCGACGATTTGTAAATAAAGGGCAAATCATTAAATTTAGGAGTGCTAAGGCTTTTTAAATCTTCTAAATATTCTAAATTATTTCAAAACGAAGACCGAACTTGCATTCCTAAATCAATTATTAAAAATTGATTGATCACACGCCAAAGTGTAACGAATTGTAAAAGTAATCAAATTTGGTAAAGTAATTTTTCATTGATTCAAATCAAAACAAGGCAGTTAAATGATCAATGGTAATTCTGCAAAAATCCCCAGATAACAAAGACAAACCCTTCCAATT
The DNA here is from genome assembly GCF_016801865.2 of Culex pipiens pallens. Lineage (NCBI taxonomy): Eukaryota > Metazoa > Arthropoda > Insecta > Diptera > Culicidae > Culex > Culex pipiens. The sequence continues at coordinate 189,567,328 of NC_068938.1, read as the reverse complement.
GCAGCAGATGGGTCATAAAGAAACTATTCACAGAGAGGAAATAAAAAGTGGTTCCTACTTGAACAGATTGTTTAAAGCTAGCTGGCGGTAAGTATAGCGACTATGTCAACAGATAAGACCGATTAATTGGCGTTTTTGGGTTCCCGTCCCTGCACACGTTGAATGATGCCTCAGATGACGCGTGTCATGGTGGAAATTTCCAAGAAAGATTTTTCTCCACTTAAAACGTGCCGGTTGGTTGGTGGGCTTGGGACAGGATTTGCTTATCGCAAGTGACTAAAAATAGTTGTGGGATTGTAAGTGAAAAAACAATGATTTTTTTTTCAAAAATTCGGAATAAAAGCTAAGGCTGGTACAAATATTTTTAAAAGTTTTTGTCACCCCCCCCTTCAAATTTGGCCCGAAAAATCAGGGGGCAAAAAAAATATTTTTACAATAAACTTCAAAATTTCAATGAAAATTCAAGTGCAACCAACTGAAATCTAATTAAAATACATTCTCCTGCGTTTAAAATCATTTTTAGCATGTTTGGGTTTATTAAAAAATCTTAAGATTTTTTGAAAAGTTTCTTTTTTTTCGATACAATTTTTGTTTTTGTCAGATCTTAGATTTTTTGAAAACTAATGATTGCAAAACAACTGAACTAGTGTAAAATGCATTTTAAAACACTTTTTTCATTTAAATGTGAAGACTATGGCTTGTTATTTAATTTTTTATTTTTTTTTATTTTTTTGCCCCCCCCCCCTTGACCTCGGCTAGGGCCGAGGGACAAAAACTTTTTTAAATATTTGCATCGGCCTAAGAGACAAATAAATAAATTTATTAGGGAATAACTTTGTAAGCAGTTGATGTTTAAAAACATTCTTAAGTAATCATAGATTGAAATACTTACTTATAGATTGAAATAAAATAGAAGTATGATATATAAATAAATAAAATATTCTAGCATTACAAGAAATGGATATTGCTTATATATAACCTTTTTGAAAATGAAATTGCACGGGACCAATGTATGCTGTCAGATGAATTGTAAATTTGCCAAAAAATGTATGGTCGGTGATAAAGGAACAGCTCAAATGCTGTGTGTTAGTATACTCATAGGCGAAACTCGACTGAATGCTTTCTGCTGCCAGCTAACAGAAATAGATTTTTTTTTTCGTTTTAGTGTTGCCTAACTAGGAGAGATTAATGTATTTTTTGAAACATTTCAGAATCGATACTTTACAAAATGTCAGAATAAATAATAAAAAAAAACTGTTGTCATGCAAAAACATAAAATATTTGTGTAACGATAAAATTTCTGAAACCAAAATACTCAATACATGTATTTTCAATTCAATACTTACGATTTAACCCTGGTATTCTGTGACAGACGCAGTTTTTGGCGTTTTCTGACCAAACCTGACACAATATTTACTTGGCTGATGAGGGGCAAAAATAAACACATCATTATAATAAATAAATCACGTTGCGTGGTCCACCCAAAACGATGCACGGCGGCGGAGAGCGTGCCGGATGTCAGTTTTCACTGATCGATGTTGGGAGTGTTTTAACCCTGTTAAGGGGTTACATACCTGTAAACAAATAAAAAAAACAAAATTCCGATTATTTATTAAATCTAATCAAAAGATGATTTCCAATAATGCCTGAAATTTTCATAAGGATATTTCATGATTAAACTGAGCAGAAGACGATTAAAGTTTGAAGTTTTGCCATGCGCAACGCGAACTGTCATACTTTGCGAGCGTTTTTCTCGAAACACAGAGTTGATTTACGGGTGCCACGATATCTCGAGATGGGATGGATCAAATGGCTGAAATTTGAGGTGAAGACTCTCAAGACATATTCCGTGTGCATGACGAAGCCTGATTTTAAAATTAAGTTTTTTGAAAAAATACAAAAATCAGAAGCTGCCGATTTTTTATATGAAAAACAGAAAAATATTTTTAATCTATAATTCAAATAAACTTTTTGAAAATCGGCCTTCGTCATGCACACGGGACCGGTTTAACGAGTCTTCACTAAAATTTTGGGCCGATTTGGTCAAAGCAGTGTTGAGATATCGTGGCACCCGTTTTTCTAAACTGATAACTTCAAATAGCTGTATCTCTGTAATGATGAAATCAAATGTCTTCAAATTTATGTTGGTAATAGTTGAAAATGTATATGTTAATGCCCTGAAAACAAATTTATAAAAAAAAAGTGTGTGCTCAAACCAACCCTTGACATTTTTGCCAATTTACATGTATGTAACCCCTTAAGAAATATATACATTGACATGGCGATGATATTTGGCTTATCAATTTTAACAAGTTTTTACATTCCATAAATAATTAAACATATTTAAACAGACAGATAACACTAAAAATGAAAATGTATTGAGGTTTTATAAAAAAAATCATTTCAAAATCCAAAAGTGAAAGCCAGAATGGAATAGCAATAATGGTTGAGTTTATTGTAGTTTTCTGTAAATTTGTATGACACAATCTCATCGCCATGACCCAATCACCGCTTGTGTACTATATTTGTACTGTATTATATTTATTTGGTAACTTGAAAACATAATTTGTCTTTTTTTAAAGTTGTATTTTTTTTTATTGCTATAGAAAAAAACTTTTTCGGCCAGTTTTGAACACACTGTAACATTTGTCAGAAGCACCAAACTGTCTTCGAGAGTGATATATTTATCTTCTCAAATCTCGCTTACTTTTTCATAAGGTCCTATGTACATAGGAAACCCATGGCTTATTGGTGGTTTCGAAAAAGTAATCCAGAAATATGCTTTTACATCACTGCACAGTGGTCCAGATCGCAAAATTAAGTGGAAAATGAATTTTCCGAAAAATTGTGAAGTTTCGAAGCTTTGGAGTCTTGAGATGAGTTGTTGCGAATTAGAAGAGACAACTTTTGGTTTGTTTTTTTTTTTTTGTTTCTAGAAAGTTGTTGAGCTTGCCAATCCAAGCAACTTTGTCAAAGACACCAAAATTTTATCTCGTAATCTACGCCTATTACGTCCCAAATTTAGAAAAAAGCAGGCTTTCAAAAATCAGTTTTTTGAACACGTAGCAATTCAGGGTTATATTTTAGAGAAAAGAGAAAGTGCATTTTTAGAGCTTTAAAAAATGAATATTTTTATTTTTCGACAGGTAAATTTGGACTTAAGGGTCAAAAGATCGATTTTGTTGGTCATATGTTGGGTTTAAATGACAATTTTACACAAAAACCCAAAATATGACCAAAATCGATATTTTGACACTTTGGCTCAATTCTGAGGGCAAATTCAGATTCAGCGTGCAAAATTAAAAAAAAGTCTAATTTTCAAGGACCAACGAAAATCGATCTTTTGAGCCTTTAATCCAAATTTTCTTTTTTTTAAATAAAAATGTTTTTTTTTAAGATCTGAAAGCTTTTTTTTATTAATTCATGTAAAAAATAGTTGATCCACAGTAACCAAGCTAGAACATAAAGTTCCTTCATCACAATTAGTGGCTTTATTTTAAGTCTCATTAAAATTGATGATGTTTAATTGCTCCAGTCAAGGTCATCACATTTTTAAATGTTTTACTAATTCACACATCGTATATCTCTGTGAACATCGATCAACTGATAAAATGCTTGTGGTTGCATCAAATTGTTTTCAATTCGGTACCGAATAAAATTAATTAGGGTTGAATAAATTTGAAACCGCTTCCATAAATAACACCATGCAAATATTATTCTATGGATAGAAAAAACGTCCCCAACGGAACCGAACTTAATTTACTTTATACACGTTACGTAAACAATCCCATCCAAAGTTCACGATCATAATCCCTGTTCCTTATGGGAGTGCGCTTTACTTCGTGGCATCATGGCAAAACACGCGCCCCAGTTCTAGTCGTCTTCGTCGCAGACTTCGTCATTGGGCGGGTAAATATTGACTAATTCAAACGTACACACACACACAGCGAGTCTTTTTAATTAGAGCCTCATCTGTGGCCAATTCCAATAAACGCAACGCGGAGAATCTGCAACGGTCGTCGTCCCGTGGAGTCTCGTGGTACAAGGGCAATATTTGCCGTAACGTGGACGTCCAAGTCTTGTGCAAACGTGGCGGTTTAAAGCGCGTTACTTTGCTGGAGGGGGTAGTTCATATGTTACGCAGTTGCTGACTTTAAGTGATTGGATTGAGTTGAATGTCTGAAGGGAGACAATTTCTATGCAAAAATAAAATATTTTTATTTTGTTTCCAGATGACCCCTGAAATTTCCCGCACTTTTCCCTAGCCTGGCAACCCTTCCCGACTTTAGTCCCAGTTTCAACCAGTTGTTTGCATTTTGCTTTGCAAAGTTAACTGTTTACGGGGGAGCACGATGCTATCGGTGGCGATAATAATTAAAAGCGACGGTAATTATAACAGCCCTATATCATGCGACCTAATGTGGTAACGCGCTGGCTTGTAAAGCCAGTGACTCGATACTGTGATATTGAAAGTGACAATTATTGCTCGGAACTTGTAATGAATTTTGCAATGAGCTCTGTTTCTGAAGAGAAGATAATTTGTTTGCAATTTTGTTCAATTGAAAATGCTGAAACTTTTTATGTTACGTCTTCACAGCGTTTGCTCTCAATTCCATCTGACATTCAAAAGTCGGCCCATTACAATTCGAAAATCAAATCTGCCTGCACAAAACTAACAACCGATCTGTCCAAACATCAGTCATCTTCCGTTTCACAGAGTGATACGAGAGCGCGCCGGTCTGTCTTAGTCAGCTGCCCAAAAAATAACCACCCCCCAAAAACCTCAAAAACCTCAAAAAAACCAACATCCATCCCAGTCCCGTTGCAGTTCGGCAGATGTTTTCTGGCCAAACAAAAACCCCAAAGTAAAATGTGTTGTTTTTTTCCTTCACTCTCTCGTTGGTTTTATCTTTCAGTCGAACTACATTGCTCCGGGTAATTTGGGGGCTATTTTTGGCACGGAATGGATTTTGTAGCAAACTAGCCGCGTTGAGACAGGTTAAGACATCCAGCGGCTGCCCCCGGTCAGTCAGTCCTAGGTAATTGGGTGAAGTTCGAAGAAGCTTTGTACTAAGATGCTGTCGAAAATTGCACGAAGGGAAATATTTCCTTTTTAAATTTTCCCTCCCTAAAGAATTCAAATATTTAAATATTGAAATATTTTTAACTTGCAATTTAAACAAATATTCTCATTTATTATATTTTTTCTCTCAGTGTCTCGTTTTCGTACAGCTTCCTAAAGAGTTATCTGAGCTCTGTGTGAAAATTGAGGAAAATCTACACGGAGCTCAGAAACTGACAGGTGATGAAAAGGTTAAGCGTACACGTTAAGATATCTAGCTCCGACACGTTTAAGTCGAAAGATCAGCTGGTAACAATGATTACTTTGCTGGGCGTTGTAGTTGAGCAAGGAAACCAGTAGAACTAAGTGAAAAGATTTGGTTCTCTTTTCAATATTGTGTAGATCTCACTCAAATTACCAAAAAAATTCGAACTTTTAGCTCGATTGTGCAGGATTTAAGCCAATTTGTTTGACCCTTTTAAAAAGCTTGGGATAACTTGATCTCTCTTCTGTATGCAGTAAACGGTTCCAAATCAACCAAATTAATGATTCTCTATTATTTCCAAACAAACCACATACAACCAGTATGGTTTTGAGAAATTGTACAAATTAGCATGAACATAATTGTCTTATAAACCCAAAATATGACAAAACATCGATTTTTGACACAATGGCCCAATTCTGAGGGCAGATTCAGATTCAGCGGAAAACATATATTTGGACAATTTTCGAATTTTGTTAGGGTGGTCCAATATACTTTTCCCTTGAAAATTTGACAATTTCAAATGAAAATATCTTGAGTTTAGAGAAAAATACCCCTGAAATTTTACCAGCGTTTGCAGGCCCACATCTCACCTTTCGAGTGCAATCGCCTCAAATTTGGCGTGCAATTTTTCGAGATATTTAAGCTTAAAAATTAAAAATTAAAAAAAGCTTCAGCTCAATGATTTGTGAAGTAACTTTCTGCAAGATAACTTCAGCTGGTTTTATAGAATCAGGATGCAAGATAATTTTGGTTGTGGGTAAAATAATTTATTGAATATTTTTGTTATCTTGAAGTCTGGATCTAAGAGACCAACTAAAGTTATGTTGAGAGTTGAAATTTTAGAACGGAATTTTATTTTGCTTAATAAGTTTTATTTTTATTAATTATTTTTTATTTATTTGCGTTTAAGGACCACTAAACTCAAGAGTAATTCGGGTCCGAAAATTAGTTTTATAAAATATTTATCGATTATTCTGATGTTAATTATCTTTTAGTCTCGTTTTTTTAAATCCAACTGAAGTTATCTGGCAAATTAAAAAAATTTTAGCAAAATTTATGTAGTTTAATATATTGAAGAAAATATTTAATCTCTTCAGGGTAACCACTCAAATCCCATTTTCCAATTCCCGACTTGTCCAGAAACTCATTTTTTTCAATATCAAATTTCAAACAAAAAACTCTATATAAAAAAACTTTCAACCATCAAGAACATTCTCAATAAATTACAAAAAAAAAACTGTTGACAACTTTCGTAAAAACAGAAATGAAAAAAAAAAACTTAAAAAAATACTTCGAAAATGTTAGCACTCATTATTTTGATTCAGAGTAGAAACATAAACAATCAGTCTTTGAAAAAAACTTTAAGCTTTGCAATAAATATAATTTTCATCTGGGTGCTGAAAAGACAGAATGCGTAGCGTGATTTTCGAAAGCTCCCCACTGCTCCCCACTAATACAACAGCACTACAGCTGTTAACATAAACAAAGTGGAAGGCTATGTTCAAGCTCAAGCGTGACATATTTTTTGCTGCTGAAGTGAATTGTTTTGAAACATTTTGGACCTGTTGATGTGAGATGTTTTCGATGAAAAATTAAGTGCATCCCACTTTTTTCTTCGTATACTAAACGATGGATGGCCAAAAGAACGCCTTTTTTGTTTTCCACGTGATGAAAAATTGTGTCAAAAGTGGGTGGAATTTCGTGAATCAGAAGAGCAACCGATTGGAAGTTCCGAGATTATGTAGCTTTGATGTGCAGTGATAATATCGGAGTAAGATTATCCAATATTATTTGGCAGGTACCATTCATAGTTATTGATAATTCGTCGCTAACATTTCAAAAACCCTCTTCTTAAGATGTTTTGACTTCGACTACCTTAATAGTTCGACGCCATCGACTTTTTTTTATTCCTGACAGAATAAATTATAGATCGATCACAATACTTGCCACTTCTTGGTATTATTTTTCGAACAGTAAATTGGTTCCGCTTTGACAGTTCTAAATTGAGGCCGCTTTGCGGACAACTATTCTGCACCCAGATTTTAATGTTTATTTATAAAAGTGGCACACGTTTAGTTTTTGATACTTCGTTTCTACTGGAAATGGCAAAAACATAAAGATAACTGAATGTAGAATTTTATTCTTAATTTCATTTTATTATAAATCAATGCACGCTTAAAACGTGATATCTTTCAAAAAACAAATAAATATCTATGAATTCGTTTAAAAAAATTACCAAGCTCCCTTTTCAATGTTCATTTATCTAGTTGTCATTATTTAACTGTTTTAATTTAAATTTCAATAAAAAATTCTGTTTCATAACATTCCATATTTTACCACTTATTTTATGCGAAATGTTTGAAGAGACAAATTCTTTAAACATATTTGCAATAACTTAATTCAAAATATAATCATACAAATACAAAAATTTCCCAACTGTCTTAGTTAAACAATAAAAAATACTTCAAAAAAAACATTGCCAAACTCAATTTGGAATCTTTTTTTGCCTTCCTCACCTTACTGAGGAAAGGCTATAAAATCACTCGAAAAATGAACTTTTTAATTAAACCTCCTAGACCTACCGTCATTTATACATATCGACTTAGAATCACCAGCTGAGCAAATGTCTGAGTGTTTGGCTGTATGTAGACATGTGCACCGAATCAATGACACTGGAATATCTCGTCACTGACTGAGCCGATTTTGATCGTATTGGCCTCTTTCGATTCGTCTTGGGGTCCCATAAGTCCTTATTGAAATGTATAAGATTAAGTAAAGCACATCAAAAGTTATGCTTAAGAGGCAGTTTTTGTAAATATTGCTCGGTTTGTTCTAGAGGTCGTATCGAGGTGCTCCGATTTGGATGAAACTTTCAGGGTTTGTTTGTCTATACATGAGATGAACTCATGCTAAATATGGGCCCTCCACGACAAAGGGAAGTGGGGTGAAACGGGCATTGAAGTTTAAGGTCCAAAAAACATAAAAAATCTTAAAATTGCTCGCATTTCCGTAAAACTTCATCAATTCCAACTCTCTTAGATGCATTCGAAAGGACTTTTGAAGCTCTTCAAAATGAGCCATAGACATCCAGGGTTGGTTTGACTTTTTCTCATAGCTTTTGCAAATTACTGTTAAAAATTGATTTTTTTAAAACCTTAATATCTTTTTGCAACAGCCTCCAACACCTATTTCATGGGGATACCAAAAAGTGCTGCTATGGAAGCCTACAGGGCAAAAACTAACGTTGTAAAATGTTTGTTATAGAAAAATCGTAAAACTATGAGAAAAACTGCGATTGGCCAAAAAGTTATTACCGTAGGCTTATAGTCCATGAAATTCCCTAACTTTTGACCTAGTTGAGTATGGGTGTTGGAGGCTGTTGCAAAAAGATATTAAGGTTTTAAAAAAATCAATTTTTAACAGTAATTTTCAAAAAAAAAAGGGTGGTTTTTGCATGGAAACCTGCCATATTATATATTTTTAGAAAGGTTTTGAAATTTGGATAAAGAATTTTCAATAACTGACTTACTTATCTAAAGTTACAAGCAGTTTAAAAATGCCTCAATCTATTTTCCTACGGCGGTGTATGTACAATATTGACAAAAAGTCTGTAGGCAGTCTGTTTCCATGAACCAGGTGGACACTTTATGGAGGTTGGAATCACTCTATAAATGAGAGGAAGGCACCAACCACCTAAAGGTGGATTAAGTAACGTTTTTAATATATTCAATCAATGTGACAAAATGAAACAGAATCATTATTTCACGCTGGTCATAATCGTTAAAATTAGGCTGTATTTTGATAATATTACTTTATTAACTTTTTTTTTAATTAAGGTTAGATGTTAGATCTTTTGATTCAAAATCAAATTTTTTGGCAGATTTTGGCGAATTCCGGACTTTTTTCAGACCTTCCCGATATCCCGACTTAAGTGGCCACCCTGGAGTCTCTTCAGAAAATTACCTTACAAAAAAGTTAACTGATATTATCTTGCAGAAAGTTATTTTGCAACAATGGAGCTGAAGATAAATTGCAGAAATCGATTTGAAGTTATCTTGTAATCTAGCGATCAAGAAACGATCTTCGAGTTTTTAAATTTACCAGGAATCGAAAGATGCCCGAGAACCAGCGAGTTGAAGTTACCGTTCCAACTTTTTTGGCAGGTTTGGGCGTCCGTGTAAGTTGGACAATGATGATGCGCTCGAAATTAAACTTTTCCATATATCCGTGACCACGCTATTGGACATGCGTTGGGCGTTTCAATGTACAAATTGGAAGTGGTCGTAATATTTTCCAAAATAAATTAATTAAAATAAATTCCTGTTCTAATCATTTGTACGTGCAAGATAACTTCAGTGGTTCTTATAAAACCAGACTACAAGTTTATTTCGATTTCATTCAAAATAATTGATCGAATAGTTTTATGAATAAATTAATTAAACTTAATTTTGTTTGATTTATTATAGAAAATATTTAATCAATAATTTCGAATTTAATCTAAATTATTTTGCGGTCTGGTTCTTTGAACCCAACTGAAGTTATCTTTCGAGTAAATATTAAAAAATGGGACTTATTTGCCTTATTTATTAAAGGAAATATTTTTATAAATTATTTTGAGTGAAACAAAATTGAAGTCTGGATCTAAGAGACCAACTAAAGTTATGTTGAGGGTTCAAATTTTAGAACGGAATTAATTTTGCTAAATTTGTTTTATAAAATATTTGATCGATTATCAAAATTATCTTGTAGTCTCGTTTTATGAAACCAACTGAAGTTATCTGGCAAATTAAAAATTGAAGAACAAAATTTATTTGGTTTAATATATTTTAGAAAATATTTTATCTCTTCAGGGTGACCACTCAAATCCCATTCATTGGACATGCGTTGGGAGTTTCAATGTACAAATTGGAAGTGGTCGTACCGCGCCTTCCTCACGAGATATCGAAAAATAGAGCTCAGATTCGTGATCAGTGATAAAAATTACCCCTTAGGACAAATTTTCACTGCTGTGTGAGTTGGCGGATAATTACCATATAACGTTACATAATGGAGGTATGTGTAATAATTCATAAACACCCATCTATTAAATGCCTCATCGCCAGCCATCAATTGCAAATGACTTCACACTTCTGTGAGCCAACATTGCAATGCACTCAAATTCCATGACTTGCAGTGGACGGATGTAAACCCTTTGCATTCACCACCGACCACACGCGTAACTTTGCATGACTGTCAGATCAAACGATTTTCGCGGTTTAATTGCGTAAATGCTTCGCTAATCCTGCCCCCGGGACCCGACCGTGCCCCCTCCCAGCCAAAGCGATTAAAGTGAATTTTATGGTTGTTCCTGCCACCCAAATACACCCACCACGCCGAGATCCATCACTCACTTGGGTTGTCTGGACAGTGGCACTTTAATTCCACGCGAATTATTCTCGTGTACCATATCGATTCGCACTCCATAAAATGTTGAACTCTGGCTGGCAGCACTGCTTGCCGGGTTATAATCAATAAATTTTACAACCTCTAGTTACAAAATTTACGACCTGCGTTTTATTGATTTGTTTACCGCAGGGGAAAGGGAGAGGGGGAATAAGGTGAGCGGGGTGTGTTAGTTTAGGCTTGGTGGTAATAAATCACTAACCACTAGTCGTTTGAACTGTCTGAGCGTGGGTGTTTCTGGTGGGAAATCGGAAGTGACGCGAAAGGGTCGACCGCAGTGTGCCAGACTGTGGAATTCAGAAGTAATCGGATTTGTGGGGAACATTGGCAGCCAAAAAGAAGCATCATTTGAGACTGACTGTAAATGTGATGGCAGGTTAAAAATATATAAAACTTAAATTAATGACAACAACCGCCATTAATCAAAGCAATTAACAAGATGATTTGGATGCGATAGAAGATTATATTTTCGATTTGAAGTTGATTAATGGCTTCGCACAAATGATTGCAGTTCTTTACAACAAAACATATTACAAAATTTTAATCAGTGTATCAAATCACTTATAATCTAATGAGTTTCAAAAAAAAATTGCAGCGCTTTACATGTTTTAAGTATTATTTTTTTTCAATACAAGTTTTCATTCGGAAACAAAGTAAAAGTAAAATTTGAAAATATGAAAAATGTGTAAAAAGCGCATCGAAATCGAACCAAAAATTTGTCGAGATATCATCTATGGAAAAACTAAATGAAATGACTGTGAAAAACTCGTTTTTCTATTTTTTTCTGATAGGCAGTAACTCAGCAATGAAGTTTTGGATCAATAAAATTAAAAAAAAAGAGAATTCATGGAAATTTTCCAGGCTCGATCAACATATTTTAAAGGGTTAATTTAACTTGCTCAGGCTAGAGCCTAAAATTTTCTACAAAATATGTTGTTATTTTGCTATGTTAAGGTTAAAGTGAAATATTTGCCTTTTTTGTGGGTAAACCCTAAAATATTAAAAAAAAGTCACTCATAAAATGCACGATACTTCGGGTCTACAAAAAAAAATAATACAAAAAATCATTTAGTAAAACTGTCTTTTTAAGAAACCGAACGAATGAATCGATATTTCTGAAAATTTTACTTGGAAACCTTAAAATTGACCACTGTTCTAGGGTCTACCCTGGTTAAAATAGTGGAAAACAGGGGCTTTTGTTGAACTAATGGAATAAAAAAAATTTAAAAAAATTAAACATACATAAGGCATATATTAAAATAGACTAGGCTGGTACAAATTTTATTCCAAATTATTATTCCTCAGCTCTAGTAATGGTCAAGAGTCCTCCCAGGCAAAAAAAAAAACAAATTTACAACCAATTTAACAAAATTCAAAGCTATTCTCTACGACCTTTGACAAAAATGTTTTTTTTTAATTAAAAAAATCTTTGAGGCATTTTTTTCTTACCAAGGAAGTAATTTTGCATAATTAGTTCGTCCATACAAAAGGCTATTCAAATATTCAAAAATCTGTATGTTGGGGTAGCATATTCTGATCGCTTTGGTGTCTTGGGAAATGCTGTAAGTATTTTATAGAACATTTCAGAAAAAATAGTAAACTCTAAAAAAATAACTTATTTTAAGAATTCGACATTTTAGATAAAATTTCTTGTTTGGATATGTTTTAAATGACGAAAAATGCAATCTTTCGAGCTATGGCACAAGTTCATTTTATTTGGCAGTGTTACCATTTTTTCGAAAAATAAAAAATAAATTGAAAGCGTGGAAAAAAGTATTTTTTTGCTTAATATCTTATTTTAAAATCAGTAAACATATTTTGAATTATGTCACATTTTCGCAAACATTTGATATGATCAAAGATATACGCTTTTGGGCATTTTTTTGCCTTCTATTGGATGGGGAAGTAAAACGTCGGTCCATTTGCGTAAAAGAGGTTTTGGGTGACTCACCACACTTAACCTTCGGACGCCTAGAAATTAGCAGAAACTTGCAACAGAGACCACAAAAGACCCGAGGGTCGTTAAAGTGGATTGCCTTGCTTTTTTTTGCCTTTTCAAATAGTAAGGTTGATTTAAAAAAAAAAATTCAGAAGTGGTCAAGTTTGGTTAAGACTTTTGAAGATAAACAAACACAATGAAAACAAAACATTTTTAGGGATTCATCTTTTATTACGTAACGAAGTTGGATCGAAGTTTTTTTTAAAATTTGTATGAAAATTTAGTTACGAGAGAGGAGGGGTCCAAAAATCCAAATTTTGGCGTAACGTAATAAAGGAACGCTCCCTTAGTAGATGTATAACTTGGAAATGGTGCACGATAATTTGTGTTACCATATTCGGTAGTTGAAAAATCGGTAAAGTTTAGTTCGGTAAACCATCTGTCAAAATGAACAAAATGTTACATAATTTCGGTTTTACGATGCACAATAAGGAACTTTACTACCGAATTTTGTTAATTTTTTACCGAATTCGTTAATTTTCAGTTCAGCGAACTATTCAGCAGTTGCAAATTCGGCAAAATTTACCGAATTCGGTAAAAAAAATCGGTTGTACAGTTGCAAATTTATTTTTACATCTGAAAATACAGCCGAGATATTTTATTGACTTTTTTCCACAATTGAAAATAATCATGAGTTTTTGAAAATTTTGCGTCACTGCCAAATGAGTTTTGACCAACTTGTTGCAGTTCTCTGCTGAAAAGATGGCAGTTTTGGTCATCTTATGCATATCCAACAATTAGAGTTTTCCAAAATGATTTTTTTGCGCAATCCTTTTATTTGTGCGTAAAGTCGAATTGAAAAAAATGTGAAAAGGGACCATCCATAAACCACGTAGACACCTAAGAAGGGAGGGTCAGCGATTGTCCACGAACCACACAAAAAAGATTAGTTTTGTATAGAAATTGTCCTCGAGGGGGGGAAGGTCGTTGGGAATTGAGATTTCAAAAATGTAAAATGTGCCACTTGGTTTATGGATGGTCTCAAACTTTTTTTTAGATTTGAACGACTTTTTTAAAAGAACTCCTAAGCCAACTAAGTCGAAGACATCAAATCGACCATAAAATCCGTTCTAATGATATGGGACCATCCATAAACCACTTGGCCACTTTTTTCGAAATCTCAAATTTCAAAATTGGTTAAAAGATTTGAAAAAAAAAACTTAATTTGATTAAATGTGCAAATGGAAACGTTATTCTGAATATTTCCCAATTGATCTTACAAGTTTTTTTTCAAGCAATAATTTTGGGGGGAAACGATAACTTGATATAAATATCCAAAGACCCTATTCATTATACCAATTGGCTCCATCAATTCAAACAAATTAATCATCTTATTGAAAATATTGGTAAAATGTTTCTTGCAAAAACTGTTTCGATTTCAATTAGTTCTAAAAACTATCGAACAATAAGTTTATTTATAGTAAATTTTCTTCACTTAACAAATTTTATTCGTTTGTAACATGAAATAAAATCACGACACCTTATGAGTTCTGCAAAAAAAAACAATATTGTTATTCTATTATTTTATTTTTTTATTTTTTTTATCCGCAAACCACCTCTCTCTCTCTCAACACGTGCCATCCGTTGGAAAACTCGCGCAACACGTGGTGGCGGCCACTCTCTTTCTCTTCTCCCGCATTCCTTCCCGCGAGTGACTCTCGCTGGAAAATGAGAGTGCGTGCTCTGTTTTGGCGCGCAATTTTCCGGCCTCGGCCTCCCTTTAAGACAGGGACAGAAGAAGGGAAGTCTGGACGTGGGGTTGGGGAGTCTTGGCAGTCTAGGACCATCCATTCACAGACACAGTTCAGTACGGTTCAGTTCGATTTCGACCGGCGCCGCGACAGGAAGCATTTTCTGAACGGGGGTTGCGTTTGAGGGATAAGTCAGTGCTCAAAGTAAAGAAGAGCAGCGGGGAAAATTGAAAAGAAGTTTTGCTTTCGATTTCGAAATCGGACGGAAAAGTTGGAAAAGAGGGAGTGGAGCAGATGAAGCGGAAAATTAATTTCCCATTGCCCGAGTGATGGTCAAGTGCGTAGAGAAATAAAAAAAAAGGAAAAACGAAAAAAAAAGTGAAGGTGAGCAAATGGAAAATGCAAAAAAAAAGGAAATAATTTAATGCTGATTTTCCGGGGGCAAAAAAAGCAAATACGAACCCAATACCTCCACTGATGGTGTTGATGGGGGAAAAGTTTTTCACTCAATTGTTGATCCAACCTTTGAAAAGAAGCTGCTGAAAGCGTGAGCTGCATGTTGATCCCAAGGAAGGAAATTGTGATTTAAAAGTTTTTCATCTAAATGGAATATTGTTCGATAAATGTGTTAACTGCAGGTCAAAAATATGATACCAGTTCAAAGGATGTAAAAGTTGTGCTAGAGTCGAGTTTTTGCTGACCAGTTGGAGGCGTTTCCCACGCAAGCATTGTTTGGATTAAAGTTAAAAGGGGTGCCAAATACCGATAGATTTGGAAGGTGAGCTGAGTTTATGGGTGTTTATTTTATTGATTGGATAAGTAAAAGACGTTGAAATAGAATCAAAAGATTTTCATGAAAGATCTTCCTGTGTGTCGTGTGGTTTACTTATAACATAAAATAAGTGTGTCATTTGTTGTATGGAATGTATTTTTTTATATTAATTTAAAATGTACAGTAGTTGTTTGGTAACTGGGCGTTGTTTAACTGGGCTGCTTTTTAACTGGGCGCTCGATAACTGGGCCGTAGCTCAGTTATCGACAGACAAACGTCAAAAAACCAAAACAAACCGAAATGACCGAGGGGTTAATGGATGCAAAAATCATGTCCAATAAATAAAAAAAACTTTTTTCAAACTTTTATTTAATTTCAAGTTACAACTAATGAAATATGAAAAGTAAGCATTGTAAATAAATTTGAGTAACTTTAATTTTTATATTTCATCTGGAAAATATTATGCATCGGTGGTCCCCTCGTTATTTTTTGTTCAGCCCAGTTAACGAGCAGCATTCGGGGACTGGGCTAAGTTCGCAGCCCAGTTACCGAACAAGTACTGTAGTTGTAAATATTTTAAATTTTCAAAGGATATCAGTTTCAGAGAAAACCTCTTGTAAAAAGTTTGCAAGAAATCAACTGAAATAATTGTTAAAAAACTATTATCAATTATAATAAACAATGCGGAATATATATTTTTTTGCAGTTAACGTGGTTCACGGATACATAGAAAAGACAAAAGTGTTAAATTTTGAGCGCATCAACCGGAAATGTCATGTACTCATGGTCATGGTCCCAAATGCTAATCTGAAAATTTGAGGAAAATTTGAGCTCATTTGGTTAAGGTTTGATGGTTCCATCTCAAGGGTGAAGTTTTAAAAGAATTTTTATCAATCTTATTTAAAAAAAATCAATATTAACTTTTTTTCTGAAAAAGTTTTCCTAACCCGATGCAATATTCTCATTCAAATGATTACTTATACAGCAGAGCAATTCTCTACCAAAACCGGAAATGGATTTTATTTGTATTTTTTGATTTGGCTCAAACTTTGTGGGGGCCTTCCCTATGACCAAAGAAGCCATTTTGCATCATTAGTTTGTCCATATAAATTTCCATACAAATTTGGCAGCTGTTCATACAAAAATGGTACGTATATATTCGAAAATCTGTAACTTTTGAAGGAATTTTTTGATCAATTTGGTGTCTTCGGCAAAGTTGTAGGTATTGTTAAGGACTATTTAGAAAAAAATAGGTACACGGAAAAAAAAAATTTCCGATTTTTTTATTAACTTTTTTTTTACAAAAACTCAAATTCCCAAAATACGTATTTTTTGATTTTCGAGATTTTTTGATATGTTTTAGGGGACAAAAATCCGCAACTTTTGAGCTATAGAGAAACATGGTCAAAAAATCTGCCGCCGAGTTATGATTTTTTGAAAAACTGGTGATTTTTGGAAAAAATCGATATTTCATACATAAAATTTTTTTGGCCTCATTTTTAAATGCAAAATTGAATTTGCAATCGAAAAGTACTTAACAGATTTTTTGATAAAGGGCTCCGTTTTCAAGATATAGGCACCGAAAATTTGATTTCAGCGAAATATTTGCAGTTTTTCGATTTTTAAAAATAGTGACCATGAGTGACCATTTCTAAAAATATTTTTTTTGAAAAGTTCAGAAAATTTGCTATAAAATTGTCTAAGAGACATTGAAGATTGGACCTCTGGTTGCTGAGATACAGCGGCTTAAAGAAAAAGAAACACGAAAATTGAAGTTTTCTAAGTCTCACCCAAACAGCCCACCATTTTCTAATGACGATATCTCAGCAATTAATGGTCCGATTTTCAATGTTAATACATGAAACATTCGTGAAATTTTCCGATCTTTTCGAAAAAAATATTTTGAAAAAAATTAAATCAATACTAGCATTTTTAATGGGCATAATATTCAAAGTTTGGCCCTTTTAAAATGTTACTCTTGATTTAATTTTTTTCAAAATATTTTTTTCGAAAAGATCGGAAAATTTCACGAATGTTTCATGTATTAACATTGAAAATCGGACCATTAATTGCTGAGATATCGTCATTAGAAAATGGTGGGCTGTTTGGGTGAGACTTAGAAAACTTCAATTTTCGTGTTTCTTTTTCTTTAAGCCGCTGTATCTCAGCAACCAGAGGTCCAATCTTCAATGTCTCTTAGACAATTTTATAGCAAATTTTCTGAACTTTTCAAAAAAAATATTTTTAGAAATGGTCACTCATGGTCACTATTTTTTAAAATTGAAAAACTGCAAATATTTCGCTAAAATCAAACTTTCGGTGGCTTTATCTTGAAAACGGAGCCCTTTATCAAAAAATCTGTAAAGTACTTTTCGATTGCAAATTCAATTTTGCATTAAAAAATGAGGCCAACAAAATTTTATGTATGAAATTTCGATTTTTTCCAAAAATCACCAGTTTTTCAAAAAATCATAACTCGGCGGCAGATTTTTTGACCATGTTTCTCTATAGCTCAAAAGTTGCGGATTTTTGTCCCCTAAAACATATCAAAAAATCTCGAAAATCAAAAAATACGTATTTTGGGAATTTGAGTTTTTGTGAAAAAAAAGTTAATAAAAAAATCGGGAAATTTTTTTTTCCGTGTACCTATTTTTTTCTAAATAGTCCTTAACAATACCTACAACTTTGCCGAAGACACCAAATTGATCAAAAAATTCCTTCAAAAGTTACAGATTTTCGAATATTTACGTACCATTTTTGTATGAACAGCTGCCAAATTTGTATGGAAATTTATATGGACAAACTAATGATGCAAAATGGCTTCTTTGGTCATAGGGAAGGCCCCCACAAAGTTTGAGCCAAATCAAAAAATACAAAAAATAAAAATGGTCGAAATCGGCCGGTTTTGTAGAGAATTGCTCAGCAATTCCCCACGAAAACAGCATGAAAAAAACAAAATGCTCGGATCGGGCTCAAAATTTGTCTGGGGGTTCCATGACCAAATTAATTAGACCAGTATTTTTTTGTTTGGCCATTAGGGTGACCTACGTCGTGTTAGGGTGGTCAGAAAAATGGCAATTTTCGGCAATTTTCGCAAATACCACTTTTTTCCAAAAATTTATAACTCCCCGCTATTTCAACCGATTTTATCTTAATACGCAAATTAAAGGTGATAAGTTGGCGTTTCAAAAAAAATAGTAAGCAGTTTCAAAAATCTAGCCTAACTTATGAGAAGGTCGTATGAAAAATCAAAATGTTGTTTTGACGATGTCTGGTCCAAAGAGCCTATGTCTGGAAATATTTTTATCGGATTCCTCGGACATTTTTTTCGTAACATACTAAAAAATGGAAGGAGCTTATTTACAGGATTCTAAGATATGATTTTTTGATTATAAAATCCGGGTTTTTCGACGAGCCGCGAGCAAAACCGGGAAAAGAAATTTTTTTCACTAAAACTGCGATAACTTTAAAATTTCAGCGATGGCCTATACATGATTGGATACAAAAATTTTCGTAATTGAAAGACGAAAAAAAAACCAAAATCACCTAAAAAAGCATCAAAATTAAGATCAGAAAATTTAACGAATTAGAGCGTCCAATTTCCCGTCCCGGGAAAAAAAATCTCGGGAATTCCCGGGATTTCCCGTAAAATTTTTTTCCGTTTCCCGGGATTTTTTGAAATTTCCCGGGAATTCCCGTAATTTAAGTGGAACTATGAATTTCTTAATTTTTTGGGACTTTTTTTACTTTATCAAAAAAATTATGAAAGAACTCAATTTCATTTTATAATTTAGTGTTTTTATAGAACTTATCAGTTCTTCCTAAAATTTCATGTCGAGGTTTATTTTAAATAATATAAATTTTTGAACTTTTCACAACAGAGAATAGATCTTGTTTATTTGTTGGGCAACAAAAATTACGATTTTATTGAAGGAAAATAAACTATTATAATTTTGGTAAGATTTTAAACGAAAATTGTTGTTATATGATTTAAAAATCAGGTATTCCTTCCCGCCAAGATCAAAATTGAGTTTTTTTTTATGTTTTTGTTTACCATGACCAAATTGGAGAAAAATTGAATTGGTATCATAAAATGTCTCAAAGAGGGTTGTGCAAGAAGAATTTGGTTTATTTGTTTAAATGTGTTCAAGAAATTACAGTTTAAAGTTGGAAATTTTTAGGGCCATAAAAACCAAGGGTCTAAGAGGTTTAAACATATACAAAATATCTAATCTTTAATGTTATGAAAATTCTTTTAACCAAAGATATTTGTTAAGCTCAATCGTAAAAAAAAATCAATAGCAAACTACTTCGTGTTATATAAATGGTGCCCAAAAATGCAAACATGCTTCAGAAACTCGCTACAAATTTATGAAAACTTTAAGTTGTGATTTCTTAAAAATGGTATTCCAAGAGAAAAAATGTATTTTAAATGTAAATTCAATGCTAGTCTATAAATGATGAGCTGAAACAGTAAGATTTGTTCTAGAAAATATATGTTTTCTGTATGCTTTTTGTTTTCATTTCAACTTAATGTGTCACTACTATTCTTGATCATGTTCTTTCATACTATTCACGGATACTTTATTTGAAAGCAATTTTATGGTTTTGGAGCATAGATATTTTACTCTTTGTCCAAATACTGTGATTAGAAAAATAATACTTCATAACAAAAAAATACTAATGATTATTTTTTATTTTTTAAACAAATTTTAAAAAAACAGCTTGAACAATTAGAAAATTTTCTTGAAATTTTATTTTTTTGACAAGCAGTCAAGGGATAAATAGATCCTAACTCTTATTTTGAATATTTAAGTTGCTAGTCTATTTAATTATATTGCAAAATAATAATCAGAACGAGGATGAGAACAACTTACAAAAATTTCAAATTTCCCGAGAATTCCCGGGATATCCCGGAAATTTTGTAACCCCGGGAAATTGGACGCTCATCACGAATGTTTAATTTATAAACATTGAAAATCGGACGTAAAAAAATAAATTTTCCTGTTTCTTTTTCTTTAAGCCGCTGTAGCTTAGCAACCAGAGATCCAATGTTTTATGTCTCTAAAACAATTTTATAGCAAATGGGAATGGACAATTATGGCCACCATTTTAAAAAGTAAAAGAAAACGGAATTTTTCGGACAAAATTTAACTTTGAATGGCTATTTAGAAAACGGAGCACTTAATCACAAAAGTACTTTTCGATTGAAAATTCGACTTTAAATTAAAAAATTGACTCAACAAATTTTATGTACAAGATTTAAATTTTTACAAAAATCACTATTTAAAAAAATCCTAACTCGTTGGCAAAATTTTGGTCCATACTTCTGATTTTTTTAAAAGATGCAGGGTTTTGTCCCTCAAAACTTTTTTTTTTCAAAAGTTCAAAAATACGGTTTTTGGGAAATTGAGTTTTTGTTAAAAAAAAGTTAATTAAAAATATTTTTTTTCCGTGTGCCTATTCTGAATAGTCCTCATCAATACCAACAACTTTGCCGAAGACACCAAATCAAATCAAAAATTCCTTGAAAAGTTACTGATTTTCGAATTTACGTAAAATGGTCGCAATCGGCAGATTTCGTAGAGAATTGCGCCAATGTCATATCAACGATAATTTGAGTGCACGTTGAAAGGAGGGTAATGCTTGTAATAAGATGCTGATCAATTGCTCCCAGAAAGGCGAATTCGATTTGAGTTCAGAATGGTGCGGGTGATTTCTCAAGTGCTCCCATTTTCATAAATCTTGACGATAATTGAGTTAAAACGCTTGCCTTGCCTTGTGTCATATTGGTTATAAGAATATGAGGTCAATCAACACCACTGGGCTTAAACTTTGCATATATTTCAAAAAAAAACAAAAAATACTCTGAAACCAAATAACGTCATCTTTTGGGAGAATTTTGAAAATTTTGCATTTCCCCATACATTTTTGCAAATGTTTACGTACAAACGCCAAAAGCGACCTTTAAACCAGTGTTGGGATTCAAGTGAGAAGAAGTAAAGCTTTTCTCACTCGCGAGCGAGGAAGAGAACTTGCAGTCCTTTTCTCTTCTCGCTCGCACACGCTTTTTTCTCGCTTTCTCGATCTCGCCGCGAGCCCCTCGTGCTAGCCATTCGTTCCAAGATAGCAATTTGTTTATCAGCTTTATGAATGCGAACGACACGATGGTATAGAAGTGTAACTTCAATAGTTGTGTTGTTGTTTTTTTCGTTGCCAACTCGTTTACTTCTCGTGAGCGGGCAATTCTTTCTCGCGAGCTAGCCCGTTCGCGAACGGGGGAGAGAACGGGCAATCAGCGAGTTGCTCTCGGCAGCTCGGGACTCGTGACGAGAACTCGAGACAGATGATTTTTTTTTCTCGCGAGGGTTCGAGAATGTCAACACTGCTTTAAACAATAACCGATTTGGCTTAAAATTGGCACGGTTACTGAAGCCGGGTCCCGTGGTGTAAGGTTCCCGGTGGCATTTTTCGAGACGAGATTTGTCTGATCACGCCTTCCGTCGGACGGGGAAGTAAATGTTGGCCTCGGTCTAACCTAGAAGTTAGGTCGTTAGCTCAATCCAGGTGTAGGATTCGTCCCTCTGGGCCCTGCCTCGGTGGAGTCACTGGTGGGCAGTTGGATTCACAATCCTGAGGTCGTCAGTTCGAATCCCGGGGTGGATGGAAACTTAGGTGTAAAAAGAGGTTTGCAATTGCCTCAACAAAATCAAGCCTGCGGACACCTAGTTTCGAGTAGGAATCTCGCAATCGAGAACGCCAAGGCAATGCTGTAGTGCGAATAATTTGATTTCATTATTTGAAACTTGCCAAAACCTAGTTCTTCTAACGTTGCGATGTGTACCTGTAAAAGTTTATCAGCTCATCTTTTCTAAGCTTCTCTTCAACCTAATGTGCCTAAAGGCAGCCTAGTATGCAAAAGTTCTACCGAAAAGGGTAGCAAATTTGCATACATATTTGCCGAGGGAGCAACTTAATCCGCGAAAATTTGCGAATACTTAGAAACACCCACGTGGGATGAAACATTTTATTCGGTGCCAACACATAAGAGCTTTATTCACAAAGCGCGAGCAGCGATGGATTTAAGGCAAACAAATTCAACGAGGGATCCTGAGTGTCAAACAAATATGGCATTCCAAGAACACAGCGTTAAAGTGATGAACCTTTCGTATGTTGCATTTGAGAAAGGTTCAATTCACTCGGGTATTGTTTGATAGATTTCGTTCTGAGAGATTCTGACTCTAGACGAACATTTGGTTTGATTTAAAAAAAAAAACTTATTCACTCTCAATCAGACAGTTTAAAAATTTCTTCTTTCATTTTAAATAAAATAAGTAAGTTACTTCCATGGCAAGTCAATTCTAACGTGCACACATGTTTAGTGAATATGCTACTCACGTCTTTTGTTCTCAAATTTATCGTTATCTTGTGGGTTTCTTAACCCCCACATTTAGGTTGGGGAAATCTTTGGTTCATCAATCTTAGAACCCGAAAAGAAAGGTTCACCACAAAGAAAATTACGGACCTGGTTGATTTCACGCATTATTAACTTCCAATTTGGAGGAAAGCCCCTTGTGCAGGACTCCCTTATCTGTTTTGTTTCAGACAGCATAAGGAACAAAATGGTCATTATTGTGTGTCCAAATGAACTTTTTGTTTCTCTTTGTAGACAATTTTATCTTTTTGTGTAATGAACCAAACAAATTTCACTTTGTTTTAAATATAAAGCTTGGAAGATTTTTACGGATTTTCCACCTTGTTTCCAGCAGTAAAAAGTCAATGTTTCATTTAAAGTGGAACTTTTGTACTTAGCTGATATTTTTTCAAATCAAAACAATGCACAATTAGGCTAAACCTGCAGCTTAACACTTAACACCATGGAATTGATTACGTGAATTCTTACTTAATTTGTACCGCAAATGGCGGCAAATTTATTATTAAACAAATTGACTGGTGAATCTAGTGGTGATGGTCTCATTCCCTGGATAATTTGGGAAAAGTAATAGATTTCCAGTGACAAATTGATCATAATGAACTCTTTCCCTTGGTATCCAGTTTTTTTTTTCCAAGTTACTTTTTGCGTTTCTCTTTGTTTCGTCGTCCGTGTCTGTCACGGGTGACCATGAACGGCCATGATCGATGACGACCAACTTTTTCAAAACTTTTTTTCGTAAAATCGTGATAACTCGTGATGTTTATAAGCAAACCCCTTATGTCTATATACCAAAATTTTTGTAATTGTCTGCTCTACAACTTTGTAGAACATTGTTACACTCTTAAAAATAACCCTGCAAAGTTAGAAAAAACACGAAATTTTAAAATGAAAAATTTTGTTCTAAATGAAAAAATGACCCTTCTGGGTCAATGTAGATTCGAAAAGAACATTAAATTTCCCATAAAATGACATGTTCCAAAAAATTTTACAGTCGAGTAACGGAAAATGGGAGAATTTTTAAAACTTTTTTAGTGTTTTTTTCGATGAAAAATACGTTTTTTTCGGAATTCTGAGTACGCCATCAAATCGGGCGTCTAATTTTACATAAAAGTCTCTTTGACACCAAATTTCTATCTCATCACCGTTTCAGGCTGCAAATTATTGAAAAACACCTCTTTTTCGCAAGTTCAAACATGGAAGGGGTCGTACCGCCCCTCCGTCACGAGATATCAAAAAACGGACCTCGGATTCGTGATCAGGGACAAAAGTTACCCCTTAGGACAAAGTTTCACGCAAATCGAAGAGGGGTCGGGGCAACTGCTGTGTGAGTTGGCGGAGAATTACCCAACAGAAAGTGTTATGGAATCTTCTTGGAAAATCCATTTTTGCATAAGGGTTAAATAACAGTTTATGTTATTATAACATAATTTGTTATTGGTCTAATATTGGTTGAAAGCCAAAACAACTTTGGAATAACATTTTTTGTTATGGAAGAACACCGCCAACTGTTTTTGGAATGATCGGATTAGTTGTTAAAATAACAAAAAATATTAACAAAGATTTGTTCGACGTATAACTAAAAATGTTTTTAATCTGTTATTACAATAACAATCCAATAACAAAAAATTCATAACGACGAATAACAAAACTTGTTATAAATAACATAAAATGTTTTTGGCCTAGTATTTTCAAATATCAAAAAATGTTATTCCCAAGTTATTTCCGTCTGCTCGGGATGGCTTGCCATAACAAAGTCGTAGATTCAGAGGTTGTCTTTAAAAATCATCGAGGAAAAACAAAAGCAGATTTTTAGAGTCTCAGTACTGCCAATTATTGAAAAAACGGCTAATATCCACTTTTGTCAAAATCAAGATTATCCCTCCAAGTGGTAGAGGATGCTCCAATGTATCTTCTGAAACTTGAATTTCACTAAAATATTGTTTGGTTTTGGCTGCCGAGGAAAATTTTATTTATAAAATTGAAGTAATTCATATAACATTTATTTGATCCTTACATAATACTAAAATAGATAACTAAAAATAACTGTATACAGAGGGTGTTAGTGCAAACCTTGGGCAAAACTGATGCCGAAATAATGCCATAAAACAAGTCAAGCACCCAAACCCGTAATATACTGAATATTGCTTTACTTTAATAAGATCATTTTTTCAATGCAATAAATTTTTGAATTTTGAAGAGTAATATCATTGGCAATACCACCAAGTGTGTAAACGCAAACTCACTCATCTTTTTTTCTGTACTCATTTCAGCATGCACGTTGCGGATACGATAACCTACCATTATGCAAATAACTACACGTTAAATATAAGTGATGCAGAAATAATCAACTCACACGGTAATGCAAAAAAAACATATTTGTATATTATAAATAAATTGAAAACATCTAAAGAGATAAACATTGACAAATCGGCTGAAATTACTTGCTTGCAAGGACAAATAAAATTGATGAAAATGCAAAATAGACAATATTTGTTTGGTTATGGTTGAATATTACCTGTTTTTGTGTATTCTTAACCTAGTCAAAAGAAACTGTGGATTTTACCAATTCATGATGTAATATTATGATGTATTTTGGCAGCTGGCCATACAAAAATGGTATGTAAATATTCAAACAGCTGTAACTTTTGAGTAAATTCTCTGATCAATTTGGTGTCTTCGGCAAAGTTGTAGGTTTTGTTGAGGACAATTGAGCAATTCTCTACCAAAACCGGAAATTGATTTTATTTGTATTTTTTGATTTGGCTCAAACTTTGTGGGGGCCTTCCCTATGACCAAAGAAGCCATTTTGCATCATTAGTTTGTCCATATAAATTTCCATACAAATTTGGCAGCTGTTCATACAAAAATGGTACGTATATATTCGAAAATCTGTAACTTTTGAAGGAATTTTTTGATCAATTTGGTGTCTTCGGCAAAGTTGTAGGTATTGTTAAGGACTATTTAGAAAAAAATAGGTACACGGAAAAAAAATTTCCCGATTTTTTTATTAACTTTTTTTTCACAAAAACTCAAATTCCCAAAATACGTATTTTTTGATTTTCGAGATTTTTTGATATGTTTTAGGGGACAAAAATCCGCAACTTTTGAGCTATAGAGGAACATGGTCAAAAAATCTGCCGTCGAGTTATGATTTTTTTGAAAAACTGGTGATTTTTGGAAAAAATCGAAATTTCATACATAAAATTTTTTTGACCTCATTTTTTTATGCAAAATTGAATTTGCAATCGAAAATTACTTTACAGATTTTTTGATAAAGGGCCCCGTTTTCAAGATATAGCCACCGAAAGTTTGATTTCAGCGAAATATTTGCAGTTTTTCGATTTTTAAAAATAGTGACCATGAGTGACCATTTCTAAAAATATTTTTTTTGAAAAGTTCAGAAAATTTGCTATAAAATTGTCTAAGAGACATTGAAGATTGGATCTCTGGTTGTTGAGATACAGCGGCTTAATGAAAAAGAAACACGAAAATTGAAGTTTTCTAAGTCTCACCCAAACAGCCCACCATTTTCTAATGACGATATCTCAGCAATTAATGATCCGATTTTCAATGTTAATACATGAAACATTCGTGAAATTTTCCGATCTTTTCGAAAAAAATATTTTGAAAAAAATTAAATCAATAATAGCATTTTTAATGGGCATAATATTCAAAGCTTGGCCCTTTTAAAATGTTAGTCTTGATTTAATTTTTTTCAAAATATTTTTTTCGAAAAGATCGGAAAATTTCACGAATGTTTCATGTATTAACATTGAAAATCGGACCATTAATTGCTGAGATATCGTCATTAGAAAATGGTGGGCTGTTTGGGTGAGACTTAGAAAACTTCAATTTTCGTGTTTCTTTTTCTTTAAGCCGCTGTATCTCAGCAACCAGAGGTCCAATCTTCAATGTCTCTTAGACAATTTTATAGAAAAATTTCTGAACTTTTCAAAAAAAAATATTTTTAGGAATGGTCACTCCTGGTCACTATTTTTAAAAATCGAAAAACTGCAAATATTTCGCCGAAATCAAACTTTCGGTGGCTATATCTTGAAAACGGAGCCCTTTATCAAAAAATCTGTAGAGTACTTTTCGATTGCAAATTAAATTTTGCATAAAAAAATGAGGCCAAAAAAATTTATTTTTGAAATTTCGATTTTTTCCAAAAATCACCAGTTTTTCAAAAAATCATAACTCGGCGGCAGATTTTTTGACCATGTTTCTCTATAGCTCAAAAGTTGCGGATTTTTGTCCCCTAAAACATATCAAAAAATCTCGAAAATCAAAAAATACGTATTTTGGGAAATTGAGTTTTTGTGAAAAAAAAGTTAATAAAAAAATCGGGAAATTTTTTTTTCCGTGTACCTATTTTTTTCTAAATAGTCCTTAACAATACCTACAACTTTGCCGAAGACACCAAATTGATCAAAAAATTCCTTCAAAAGTTACAGATTTTCGAATATATACGTACCATATTTGTATGAACAGCTGCCAAATTTGTATGGAAATTTATATGGACAAACTAATGATGCAAAATGGCTTCTTTGGTCATAGGGAAGGCCCCCACAAAGTTTGAGCCAAATCAAAAAATACAAAAAATAAAAATGGTCGAAATCGGCCGGTTTTGTAGAGAATTGCTCAATTGAGAAAA
Source organism: Culex pipiens pallens (assembly GCF_016801865.2). NCBI lineage: Eukaryota > Metazoa > Arthropoda > Insecta > Diptera > Culicidae > Culex > Culex pipiens. Next base: position 189,540,008 of record NC_068938.1, on the reverse strand, counting down.
AATAGGTACACAAAAAAAAATCCAGATTTTTTAATCGACTTTTTTTTCACTAAAACTCAATTTCCCAAAATACGTATTTTTTGATTTTCGAGATTTTTTTATATGTTTTAGGGGACAAAAATCCGCAACTTTTGAGCCATAGAGAAAAATGGTCAAAAAATCTGCCGCCGAGTTATGAATTTTTAAAAAATAGTGATTTTCGGAAAAAATCGAAATTTCATGCAAAAACAAATTTGGCGTTATTTTTTTATGCAAAATTGAATTTGCAATCAAAAACTACTCTACAGATTTTTTGATAAAGAGCTCCGTTTTCAAGATATAGCTACCGAAAGTTTGATTTTAGCGAAATATTTGCAGTTTTTCGATTTTTAAAAAACGTGACCATGAGTGACCATTTCTAAAAATATTTTTTTTTTTAAAGGTTCAGAAAATTTGCTATAAAATTGTCAAAGAGACATTGAAGATTGGCCCTCGGGTTGCTTAGATACAGCCGTTTTAAGAAAAAGAAACACGAAAATTGAAGTTTTCTAAGTCTCGCCAAAACAACCCACCATTTTCTAATGTCGATTTGTCAGCAACTATCAAGAAATCAAGAAAATTCACTCAAAAGTTACAGCTGTTTGAATATTTACATACCATTTTTGTATGGACAGCAACCAAAATTGTATGGAGACTTGTATGGGTGAACCAATGACACAAAATAGCTTATTTAGTCAAATAAAAAAATATAAATAAAATCCATTTCCGGTTTTGGTAGAGAATTGCTCATTTGTGAAATTTTATGACCCCCTCGAAAGAATTATTTTTGAAGATATTGGAATCAAGACTAATATTTCAGAAGGACCAAACATTCTATAATACGCCCATTTGAAATGTGAGTCTTGATCTCAAAATTTCCAAAAACAATTCTTAACTAAGGATCATAAAATTTTACAAGTATGTCATTTTTCAGCATTGAAATTTGGACCATTAATTGCTGAGATATTGGCATTAGAAAATGTGGGAATGTTTGGATGAGACTTAACAAACTTAAATGTTTCTTGTTAAATTTTCCTGCGAATATTTAACTGAAATCAAGCTTCCGGTGGCTTTATCTTGAAAACGGGACACTGTATCAGAAAATCGATAGAGCACATTTCGATTGTAAATTCAATCTTCCATGAAAAATTGAGGTCAACTAAATTTTGTATGACATTTCGATTTTTTCAAAACATGACTGTTATTTCAAAAGTTCATAACTCGCAGCATTTTTTTCTCTCTATGGCACAAAAATTGCAAATATTTGTTCCCTAAAACATATTTAAAAATCTCGGAAAGCAAAAATTTGGACTTTGGGATATTGAGTTTATGTGAAAATACAAACTTAATAAAAAACATTCAACTTTGTTTCGTGTACCTATTTTTTCTTTATGGTCCTCATTAATACCGAGCAATTCCAAAATATTTTTACCGAAAAGCTCGTCCAATTTCCCATAAGTTTGCCTTTGACAGCATTTTAATTGGATGTATGGGCTTAAAGATATAAGCATAATTACATTGCTCTTAACTAAAAATAGTATTTTTTTTTTCAGTGTGGTAGAAACCTGGATAGTAAATAAGCTTACGTAAATATTAAAACGAGTCAAATTGAAAAGCTGTCAAAGGCAAATTTATGGGAAATTGGACGAGCTTCAAGTCTGTCATAAAGAAATTGCCAAAAACCACCAAAAAACCTATTTTTTCATCATTTTTATATTTAAGACCGCTGTATCTTCACAAGGATTGGACATAGGACAATGGTCAATATGGAGACTTTTATGTAAAATTGTCTGGAAAATCGATTCCCACTATCGGTTATCAAAAATTTTTGACGTTTAGACCACTTTTCAAAATAACTGTTTCAGTAAATGATTTTTGTATCTTTTTAGGAGAGACATACCATCCTGCAATTCTCGTTAGTCTTTTTGTAACATTTTAGGCTATTTCCTCAAAAATTTTGAACGAAAAAAATCGTGACATCACCTTGAAAATTAATTTTTAAACTTAAAAAACAAAAATCTCATAGAGGTGGCATGTATTTTTGTTTCAGTGTATTTTTTTAATAAAACCCGTCCAATTTCCCACAAGTTTGTCTATGACCACTTTTGATACGATGCAACGGCTTCGAGATATAGTGATTATTAAATTGCAAAATACAAAAATATTTAAATACCTTACGCCCTTCTCAAATGTTATTTTCGAGTACTAAGGCTCCACAAAAATGGCTTATATAGGCCTAGGATAACATGTCTACAAAGTTTCATTGAAATCGGAGAGGGTCGGATACAAAAGTACCAGACTAATTCCTGATTTGAGCTGGAATTGCTCTACATACAACTTTGCCGCAGACATTAAATTGATCAGGAAATTCTTTCAATAGTTACAGATTTTCGAATATTTAAAACTTTTAAAAATCTAAAACAAAAGTTATTTTGAAACTTTTTTCTTTCAGTTACTTTACCTAATCCATAGGCACCCGCAAACCTTGAGTCCAACTTTGAATTAATCAGAACCAAGAAACCAAGAAAGGAAAACTTGTTCATTGCACCATACAAAAAAAAAATTGAAGATATTAAATTTGATTTGTAATGCTAGGAAACAACAAAATGGCTTTATGTCAATGGTTAAATTGCAAAACAACACTTCAACGTGCTTGCTTTTCCGAAAGCCATCTAACGAAGTGAAATTCTCGTTGCAATAGTCATTCTGATGTGTATATGAGTTTTAGTGTTTTCTCTTGTTCGAAATGTGCATTTTTTGGACATTTCGTCAGGAAAGGTTTTTGTACAGCTACGCCCTTCTTTCGAAGAAAAATAGAAAAAAAAAAACACAGACTAACATTCCAAATGTGTGTTCCACCAAAGCAATAACACATTCCTCAACTCCCGGGCAAATCCTCGCTCCCTCTCTCTTTTCCTCTTCCGCAGACGTCCTGTACGACGTTCCGGTGGGGCTGGTCGTGCTGCTGTCGGTGTTCTACGGCACCATCAGCGTCCTGGCTGTGATAGGCAACTCGCTGGTGATATGGATCGTCCTGACGACGAAGCAGATGCAAACTATTACAAACATGTTTATAGCGAACCTGGCCCTGGCCGACGTCATCATCGCGATGTTCGCGATTCCGTTCCAGTTCCAGGCCGCCGTGCTGCAGCGGTGGAACCTGCCGGACTTTATGTGCCCGTTCTGTCCGTTCGTGCAGCTGCTCAGCGTCAACGTGTCCGTGTTCACGCTGACGGCGATCGCCGTCGACCGGCACCGGGCCATCATCAACCCGTTGAGGTAGGTGGTAGGTTGCTGGGTAGATATTACGCTCAGTCCCATTATCCAATTGAACCATAAATGAGGTTTTTAAAACTTTGTAAGGTTTTAAATGTAGTTCAGCAACAAGTCGTCAGCTGTGTGCTATCTTGTGACATAGACCATTTTGGTCGAAAATGAGTTAATGATGACGTTTTGCTATAATTAACAAACACTACAAGATGCTTCAACACGATTTTGGAAACTCGCTTCCGTTTCCCGGATATCGCAATACACACTTGTGACATAGACCAATTTACCATCAAAATGATCGTGCACACTTGTGACACGTCATACATGTTGTTGGAAAATGTGGAAAATTTGTCTTGTTTTTCACAAATTTATGTTGATACTCATTTTCTGAAGGCAATGCAATCATTTGTTTTTGAAAATATACTGATTAAGTCAGTTAAACTATTGATTTAAGCCTATTTTAGTTTGTATGGGAATTCTGTGCACACTTGTGACACGTAGTACAATTTTACTTTCGAAACACACTTGTGACACGGGCTTTTCAGATTTTTGATTACATAATTTACTGTATCTTTTAACTGGTGTAACCAAATTAGTTGAAACTTGGAGCGTTTGTTAAGCGATAGTATACGAACCGATTGCTTCAAAAGTTTGGCTCTACCATTCAATGTTTTGAAAATATTTATCATCAAACTTTAAAAATAGTTTTTCTCGAATAGTACTAAATGGTCGTTGTCACAAGATAGCACAAAGCTGACGAAGTATCTAGGTGGGATAGAGCCTAACCTGCATCTGGCTAAACACTGGGAAATCAAGGAAAAACGTAATCAGTTTAGGCTGATCCAAACATCACCATGTCCATGAAACATCCTCTCACAAACGAATTAGCCTGCAACAAATTTCTCCTCCTCCAGGGCCCGCACCTCCAAAAACATCTCCAAGTTCGTGATCAGCGCCATCTGGACGTTGTCGTTTTCGCTGGCCGCCCCGATGCTGGTCGCCCTGCGGGTCGAACCGGTTTCCAACCTGGTCCTGGGGGAAAACAACGACACGTACGTCAACGTGACGAAACCCTTCTGCCAGGTGGTCAACTTTGAGCAGTCCGAGATGCTGTTCTATCGGTACATTTTGACGCTGGTGCAGTACTTTGTCCCGCTGTGCGTCATCAGCTTCGTGTACATCCAGATGGCGTTCCGGCTGTGGGGCTCGAAAACGCCCGGAAATGCGCAAGATTCGCGCGACATCACCATGCTGAAGAACAAGAAGAAGGTTGGTATGAGAGGAAGGGGGGCAACGCCCGGATGCATGCAACTGCTAACGCATTGTTTTTCTTAGGTTATCAAAATGTTGATCATCGTGGTAGCCCTCTTCGGCATCTGCTGGTTTCCGCTGCAGCTGTACAATATTCTGCACGTAACGTGGCCAGAGGTTAACCAGTGAGTATTCATCCCTCCTATGGAGTGCTAATTAGTTTTCAGAATTCATAATTCAAAACAATAAAATTCAAATCAACACTCTGCAATGATATGATTGCATTAGGGTGCCCAGAATATGGGACTATTTTCAGAACATCGCTCCACAAGCTGAATATTGTTCCATGAGCTACTTTAGCCGTAAAACTTGATCCTGAAAAGTTATTAGTGATTTAAAAATGACATTTTTTTTATTAAAAACATTTTTTTTTTCATTTTTGGGCTCGGGGATCAATGGGTTAATCTCAACCAATTACGCTCAAAAATGGCACAGATGCTCAAAATAACCCAAAAAAAAAACTTTTTTCGCTTGCGGAGCAGGAGGTCACTTTTTCTGGGCACCCTTATATACGTTCCATCGAATCACACTCATAAATATTACACACGATTCTAACTTAATTAATTCATAGAATTTCCTTCCTGCTTTTTCCAACGGAAACCACTTCATCAGCACTATTAGATTTTAATTAATATTTCGAAATCCACTCTATCTTTCCAATTCAAATAAGGTACCGGTACATCAATATCATCTGGTTCATATGCGACTGGCTGGCGATGAGCAACAGCTGCTACAATCCGTTCATTTATGGCATTTATAATGTGAGTAATGTTGGAACAAACTCATTATTCTGTTTAAAAAAATCATTAGCTAAATACAAAAAAAAATATTGAATTTTTTATTGGACATAAACAAACATTAGATTTATTAAGTGGTTAGGACGAGAGTATTATTTGCCAAGGATAAAAAAAAAATCATCCATTAAAAAAGGAGACCTTTAACGTAACGAATCTCATTGACCACCACGATGTTCGATGTAATGTCGGTGTGCTTATGAAAGAATAATTATTTTATGTTCAAGTTTCTTAACCGGAAAAATGTATTAACTTAAGGATATACTCTGCCTTCTGATTTGGTTGTAGTTTTCCATCATTTTGGTCATTTTGGTCATTTTGGTCATTTTGGTCATTTTGGTCATTTTGGTCATTTTGATCATTTTGGTCATTTTGTTCATTTCGTTCATTTTGGTCATTTTGGTCATTTTGGTCATTTTGGTCATTTTGGTCATTTTGGTCATTTTGGTCATTTTGGTCATTTTGGTCATTTTGGTCATTTTGGTCATTTTTGTCATTTTGGTCATTTTGGTCATTTTGGTCATTTTGGTCATTTTGGTAATTTTGGTAATTTTGGTCATTTTGGTCATTTTGGTCATTTCGGTCATTTCGATCATTTTGGTCATTTCGGTCATTTTGGTCATTTTGGTCATTTTGGTCATTTTGATCATTTTGGTCATTTTGGTCATTTTGATCATTTCGTTCATTATGGTCGTTTCGGTCAATTTGGTCAATTTGGTTTTTGGTCATTTTGGTCATTTTGGTCATTTTGGTCATTTTGGTAATTTTGGTCATTTCGGTCATTTTGGTCCTTTTGGTCATTTTGGTCATTTTGGTCATTTTGGACATTTTGGTCATTTTGATCATTTTGATCATTTTGGTCATTTTGGTAATTTTGTTAATTTTGTTAATTTTGGTCATTTTGGTAATTTTGGTCATTTTGGTCGTTTTGGTAATTTTGGTCATTTCGTTCATTATGGTCGTTTCGGTCAATTTGGTCAATTTGGTTTTTGGTCATTTTGGTCATTTTGGTCATCTTGGTCATTTTGGTCATTTTGGTCATTTTGGTCATTTTGGTCATTTTGGTCATTTTGGCCATTTTGGTCATTTTGGTCATTTTGGTCATTTTGGTCATTTTGGTCATTTTGGTCATTTTGGTCATTTTGGTCATTTTGGTCATTTTGGTCATTTTGGTCATTTTGGTCATTTTGGTCATTTTGGTCATTTTGGTCATTTTGGTCATTTTGGTCATTTTGGTCATTTTGGCCATTTTGGTCATTTTGGTCATTTTGGTCATTTTTGTCATTTTGGTCATTTTGGTCATTTTGGTCATTTTGGTCATTTTGGTCATTCTGGTCATTTTGGTCATTTTAACATGTAAAATTTTGACTATCGTCACCCTGGAATTCGAAATAGAAATTTTCAACACAACTGTTTGCATGGTACATGTTTTAAATATTCTAAACATAAACTCAAATCCTTTATATGTCACCCCCGGTCTACGGTACGTGAGGAATGTCGTCGTTTGGTCCATATTGTTATTGAAATGATTATTAAAATTGAATAACAAAATGTGTTAAAAAATGTAACATTCATTGAACAATACCCAAGCTTTTAATTATGTTTAAATGTTTAGTGATACCTCAGACACTGAAACTTGTTGCGTCACTTTCGTTCTCATTTTGTGTCGCCCAAAATATTAAAGAGCTAACACGGTTCCCGCTTGTAGCCGCCTGTATTACAAAAAAAACACGTTTAACTATCGTCAATCATCATATTTCATCTTGCTGTCAACGGCTAGCGTTCCAAATCTATATTTACTTGCCGATGACAGCAACAGCAAAAACAACGCCGTATCGTGACGTCGTAAAAACTTTATTAATTAACTTGGCTTGATTAGCTTTCTGCTTCACTTGATGCTATCTTGACAGAGTTGTCACTGTAATTGTAACAGTTTCATTGTTTCAGTAATTCAATTTTCGGTATGATTCACATGGAACAAGCAAACTTAAATATTTAAATAAATGTTAATCGTACATAAAGCAATCCCAACTTTCTATTGCAATTCCGCTGTGAAACTAATTACTTTTCCTGTAATTCTGGATTGACGTAACGGACTTCTTTTCATCGCTAAAAATAAAAGTTCTGAAAATATTTTTCAGCATCTATTCGCGTGCTGAAAAGTTGAACTTTGCAGCACTTGTATTGAAAAGTAACACTTATTTATACAATTTTGAACTTTGTTACTTTTCTTGATGACAGAACCTCGTTGGATAAAAGTATTGCGTCAAGAAAGCATAACGACTACCCATTGACGTTGTATGTTTGCTTCCGGCACTATCAGCTAATCTAGTTTCATCACTCTTTATCTCTTGCCCTCCTTATCACAGGAAAAGTTCAAACGTGAGTTCCACAAGCGGTTTCCGTTCCGGGGCCGAGGCCAGGGCGGCTACCACCAGGACCAGTCGATTGATAAAACCCTGTCTATATTCACCCGCGTCAGCTCGGTCCGGTCCAGCTACGCGACGTCCTCGATCCGGAACAAGCACGCCACCGGACGGCCGGCAGGGGCCATCGGTGGCTTTGGAACTGGCACAAACTTTTACCACCAGCAGGCACTGCAGTACAAAACGACGAATCTCAACAACCAGGACCGCAGTCCGAACGGCCGACTCAACAACGGTCCACCGCCGTGGGATTCCAAGGGTTGTTCCTGCCGCAAGTCGACCAACAGCAACGGTTCGAACTCCGCCAGCGTGCAGCTGCTCGGCGCCGGAACCGACTCCGCGTTTCCCCGCAACGAACCGGATTGTCCGCCGAGCGAGCGGAAGCTAATCAACGGAACAGGAACGGCGGACAAGATCGATTTTATCGACATAGTCTCGTTGAATCATCCCCACCCGGACAGTGCCGATGACGGCGAGGTGGACGACGAGAATGGTCAGAACGATCTGAACCGGAGACAACAGTCGGTGGCTTCCGGGGATCGGTTTCACTTGTACTGTAACAACTTGCAGACCTTTAAGCTGTATGACTAGGTCCGGCAATGAGACAGGGTTGGGTAAAAGTGGCAGCTAAAATAAGAATGATTAATTAATTGGAGTTGTATTCAATTTCCCTTTCTATTGAAACCAAAGAGCACAAGAAATATATCTATGTATACCTGTTGAAACACTAACAACTACGCTGAATGTTGATAAGTGGTTTTATGCTCCATGATTAATTGAAGATTTTCAAAATTAACCGCAGCTACAAAACCAATTATCATTTTTTCATGTTATAATATTTACTGATGACATCTCTCAATTTTTTTAGCAGTTTTCAGTCTTTAAGGTAAGTTAAAATATTGCAACCGATATCTCGTGATGGTGGGGCGTTACGACCCCTTTAATTTTTCTAGATATTTACTAAGACACGTTTGTCAGCTATTAGTAGCTTGAATCCGTGAAGAGATACGTCTGATTTGATGGCGTTCTCAAAATTACGAAGAAACGTATTATCATCAAAAAAAAGTTTAAAAATAGTTTTAAAAATTTCATTTTATCGAAAATTTAATGTACAAAAAAAAACATTTTAAAATTACGTGTTCTTTTGTAACATTGCAGAGTAATTGTTAGAGTATAACAATATCACCATCGCACTATCATTGATGCATGTTTCGGTGCGTTCCTCGTCTCTTAAAATTTCTCTTCTCTTTCGCAGCCGAGTGATGGTCGGCTTGCTATCGCGAATATCGAAAGCCCATCACATCGACGAGAAATATTCTCGATTTCATTGGTAAGTTTTCAAACGAGAATTTACAATGAACTCACTTTCATGAGCGATGAACTCCAATGCATGTAAAAAGTCACAAACAGGAATAAGGGAGCAGGAAATAGGACGCGAATGTCAAGAAAATGAAGAAATTCGACGATAAACGAGGGAGAACTGAGCGAAAAGAGACCGGAAATGGACATTTTTCTCTCAATTCTCTCTCATTTTGCACTAACGATGAACGTTTCGACCGAACGATGATCATTTTGCTTCGTGCGTGTTTGAAAAGATCGCTGGCTCTGATGGAACTATCGTTCAAACAGAAGAGACACGCACACGAAATTGCTGTATACATACACTGGAGCTCACGCACACAAATGAACTCATTTCTACAGGGCTCACGGGCGAGAGAATTTCACGATTGCTCTTTCCCTTGCTTTTTGAGCGAGGGGACTGGCTGTGTGAGAGATTTTTTTCCGTCTTACGTATCGGTTTGTTCGTTGCTCGCTATTTCATCAGCGTCGTTTTCGCTTCGCTTCCTCGATGCAGTTTTGGGAGAGCGCCGAAAATTTGATGATTTGAGCGAGGGACGATATCTAAAAGCCCTCGCCATCGGCGAGGAAACGAGAAAATACCATCCCTGTTGGGCACTATGCACAATTTGTGATGAAACATGTAAACAATTTAAAGTTTGACTGAAACCTGGTACTACGTTTTGTTCAGAAACTCATGCCGAACATTTTGCTACAACATGCTCATGAAAAGATGATTTCTATAAAAAGTTATATAACAAATATTATTACAAAAATAAAAAAAGGTGCAAAAAAAGTGTGTACACCTTTCAAAAAATTAACATAAATAATGTTATTTGTTGACAAATCACCATAAATCCAGTCTCCCCACTTCAAATAGGCATCCTTGACTGATTAAAAAAATAATTTGGATTGAATATAAAGTTTACTAAATACTTAGTATAATAGTTTATATAACTCTGGAAATTCTATTTAAAACTTATCTAAACTTAATTCTGCAAACTTTCAATTTAACTATATGTCAATATATTACCAAAGAACTGCTAAAGAAACATTTTGGAGTGGGTATAACACCGTTTTGGGGGTCTTTGTATCGCTAGAATAGATTTTTTGTCGGAAAATCCGCCGGCATCCGTACCGGTCCACAATTCACAAATCACTATGTGGCATCGGAAAGGGCATAAAATTTTCGATCTTTTGATAACCATACATCTAGGTTTTCTATAAAACCCACGTTTTTAAATACCTAGGCAACCTAGAAATGTTTACTCATGGTCACTATTTTTAAAAATCGAAAAACTGTAAATATTTCGCTAAAATCAAACTTTCGGTGGCTTTAGAACGGTGAACGGAGCCCTTTATCAAAAAAATCTGTTAAGTACTTTTTAATTGCAAATTAAATTTCTCATAAAAAATATAGTCAATTTTTTTTGTATGAAATTTCGACTTTTTTCAAAAATTACTATTTTTTCAAAAAATCATAACTTAGCAGCAGATTTTTTGACTTACATGGGTGAACCAATGACACAAAACAGCTTCTTTGGTCATAGGGAAGACCCTCACAAAGTTTGAGCCAAATCAAAAAATACAAATAAAATCCATTTCCGGTTTTGATAGAGAATTGCTCATTTATGTTTGTTTTTGATAGTATTTGGCCTATTCTACCACCTCCTGTCATAACATTTTGCCATTCTATTTTTTTCCATGTTTTGAAAGTAACTTTTTCATTTTTTTGTATTTTTTCACATTTTCTGCTATAGAATGGCCCCATTAACATTCAAATTAAAAAGAAATGCGTAGAGGCATGGGCTTGGACACTACCGCATACATTACTGCATACTTCTTTTTACCTAAAATTTAGGAAACAAGCCTTACCTGACAAACTTCGTTCTGCCTTTTTTTTTCGTTTGCTGACGTATAGCTTGTTTGCTTATTCAGCCTCCTATGATCAAAATTTGAGTTTACGTAAATTTTCCCATACAATCTGCAGATGCTCCGGAATCGGTCCCAAAGTGGCCAAAGTGGCATTTTTTTAGCATATAAACCTTCCTTGAGCTTACACGAACCTAACGCAACAAAATGCGCAAAAACAAAAAAGGGTTAATTTGATTTGCGCATTACTTTTCATCAGGGCTGTGGAGTCGGAGTCGGAGTCGGAGCCGGAGTCGGTGGAGTCGGGTCTTTTTGGGGAACTGGAGTCGGAGTCGGAGTCGGAGTCGTCAAAACTCGAACAGCTGGAGTCGGAGCCGGAGTCGGAGTCGGCTAAATTTTTAAGCTGGAGTCGGAGTCGGAGTCGGAGCCGAAAATTTCTGATAACCCGGAGTTGTCTAAAATTCAACAAAAATTATGTTTTTTTATTGTTTAGTATTTGTTATAATGCAGGTTAATTCACAAAACTTCTTATTTTTGAATTGTTTTGTTTTAAGTCGCGTGCATTGCGTTGCCATTTTTTCATTTTTTTTTAAATAGATTTATCAGATGAGCAATTCTCTACGAAATATGCCGATTTCAACCTATTTTAATGTTTGTTTTTTTTTTTTTTGCTATTTGACTCAAACTTTATGGGGGCCTTCCCACAAGAAGCCATCTTGTTTCATTGATTCACTTCACGTAATCTTTATACAATTTTGACAGAAGTTCATATAAAGGTACGTAAATATTCAAGATCTGTAACTTTTCAAGGAATTTTTTGATTGATTGACACCAAGTCTTCGACAAAGTTGTAGGTATTAATGAGAACTATTAAAAAACAGGTTCACGGACAAAAAAATGGATGACTTTCTAAATAACTTCTATTTTCAAAATTTCATTTTCCCAAAATCGGTATATTAAATTTTTTAGTTTTTTGTAAGTTTTAGTTGACATCCCGCATCTTTTAAGCCATTCTGAAGTATGGACCAAAATTTTGTCGAAGAGTTATGATTTTTTAATAGCGATTTATGTCAAAATTGAAATCTTGTACTTAACATTTTCTGAACTAATTGTTTATGTAAAATCGAATTTGCCATCGAAGAGTACTTTACACAATGAATGTTTGGCCCTTTTGAAATGTTAGTAATTAGAAAATTTCACGAATGTTTCATTTTTCTATATTGAAAATCAGACCATTAATTACTGATATATAGACATTAGAAAATGGAGGGTTGTTTGGGTTAGACTAAAAAAATCAATTTTCCTGTTTCTTTTATCCGCTATATCTCAGCAACCAGTGATCCAATCTTCTTAGACGAAATAGTAGAAAATTTTCTGAACTTTTCGATAAAATTTTTTTAGGAATGGACAATCATGGACACTATGTAAAAAAAAATGGGATTTTTCGGACAAAATTAAACTTTGAAGGCTATATTTTTAAAACGGTGCACGTAATAAAAAAATGTGTATAGTACTTTTTGATTGCAAATTCGATTTTACATAAAAATGATGTCAAAAAAATTTAAGTACGTGATTTATTTATTTTTTTCAAAAATCGCAATTTTTAAAAAATTATATATCGTCGGCAAAATTTTGGTCCATACTTCTGAATTGTTCTTGTGAAAAGATTTCAAAACTGGAGATATTTTTTGATTTCTGTTTCAATTACGTTTAATACTTGTTACCTGGATTTTTTTTCAGTTTTGTGATTTGAACTTATTTTCCTTGAGAAATACATTACAATTAGAGAGTATTAAAATAATCATATTTATCAATGTTTTCGAAATAATAGTCAAATAACTTTTGAAACATTTAAAAATATGTGGAGCCGGAGTCGGAGTCGGAGCTAACCATTTGTTAAAAGCTGGAGTCGGAGTCGGAGTCGGAGTCGGCTAGAGTTTGTAGGCCGGAGTTGGAGTCGGAGTCGGAGTTGGTTCGAGCTGAAAGCCGGAGCCGGAGTCGAAGTCGGAGTCGGCTAATCTCAGAAAGCCGGAGTCGGAGTCGGAGTCGGAGTCGGCTTCATTATATGGATGCATGAATTTGATTGAAATAAGCATACAGAATAATAGTGGAAACTTCTGAATTGCTTTGAGTATAGAATTACACGGAGACACTGTTAAAGGCAAATCCTGATATCGAAGGATTAATTTCCGTTTTGACCAATGATTCGTTAAGATTGGGTAACCCTTCAATTGCTTGGTTTGCCTCTCTGTGTGCAGAAGTAATATTATAAAAACGATTTCAATGCACTTCGCAAAAACAATTCTTCGAACAGCATGTTTTATTCAATTTCATACCTTTCAAAAATACAATACAGTTGACGGAAACTATTTAGTTTACCGTTGTTGACAGTCAACATGTATATAGATTCCAATTTCTCTAAATTCAACATAAAAATTTCACTTGTATTGACACAAAACTGTCCACATTGAAACACTAAACGAACGTTGTATGTCCAGTGATTTTCCACACACACAAAAAACACAGTGAAACTTCCAACTTTTCCATCCAACTTATCCGACCACTGTGGTGAAACCACCTCTTTGATTTTGCACAATTTGTTGGCATTTCCTGTCAAGTTGTGGAAAATTTACGCCGAGATGAGGGGGAGGGAGCAGAGTTATGCAATCAAAAGTGCAAACAAATTTTCCGCCACAAACTTGGACGTGACTCGGGTCATCCGCAGGCAGACCCAGATCCACACCAGCTTTTGGACGAGCCTTTTCATGAATTGAAACCTGAAATGGAGAAGTGGGAGAAAAAGATTAATTAAAATGTGCACTTGATTGGTCAACATGTCGATTCAATGTTATTTGTTAGTTATGAAGTTTGTTGAGTTGGCACAAGAACTTTTATTTGATTTTGAATTTCCATGATTTTTTAAATTCCTAAAATATGATTTTATGCCTGGTGGGTTACTTTCAACGAACCACTGAAGAAATAATCCCCTTACAACAGCTTATCAACTTGACTAACAGATAATCCAATCAACCAGCCTGTCTACACCGCTTACCTCCGATTCGCTGCCGGTTTCCATCGATCCCCGCGAACAGCCCCCTCCCGGAACCAGTATCGCCGGATACCGGGGATGTACGTCCGGAAGTACTCCGCCCAGTTGATGGTTCCCATGTCGAACTCGAGCAGCCGGCTCTCGTCCGCGGACAGCAGCCCTCGCAGTCTCCGAACGTTTCCATTGGCGATGGTCCACTCGCGGGTGCCAAAGTAGGACATAAGCTCCAGGAACCGCCCTGTCTTCTGCATGGCCTTTCGATAGCTGCAAAAACAAAATGTGTGCAAGATAAGCTTCATTATTAATTACTGTACAGGAGAAGAGGAAAAAAACTTCTGGAATTACTTTTTCCTTCAATCTCATTCCATTTATCACAAGTTGACTTTCCTTATTTTATCGCTGATGAAATCTCTATTGATTTCCTGCCGACAGTAAGCTTATCGAATTTACTGACGGTGACGCAGATGTCAAAAAAGTTCAACCTTGTCCAACGGAAAGCCATCCACTCTGATGGAGTAAATGGAGTTGGGGTGGAGAAAATTGGTTGGGCAATGCGTGTCCAAGTGTCCGCTGATGGCGGATGGATTGAAATTGGGAAAACATTCCAGACCGGATGAGTCAAAATGGAAGATTTGATTTGAAGGCGGTCCGGTAAATGTTGCTACTTTTGGACGGAAATCGTGCATTGAGTTTTTGTTAACATTTAAAAATTTTAAAGTTACTCAGACCCTCGTTCAATTTGTGCAGATCTTTTTTTTCTAATTTTAAAGTTTCTGGTTAAGTTTTGGTTAGGCTCCTTAAATTTTATTGATTTTCCAACACACAGTTTTTAGCTTTTTCAAGGTTGTGCGTCTTGAAATTTTCCGGATTTTAGACTCCCTACTCTCTTTTCCGCCCCTTTTCTTCCTGATATGTATAACATTGATGTTATGGACTACCTACCCGAGCATGGGTAAATAACAAGGGAAATGCAAAATAATACCATTCAATGGTATCAATACCAAGTTTTGGTTTTCGAGAGCCCTTGAAAAAATGTCTAAAGTGTAAATAAATACCAATCATTGGTATTATACCAAATTTTGGTATTGTTTTGTTATTGGGCAAATTTTAGGAAAATGTCGAATTTTGACATACTGTTTCTTACTTACATACCGTAAAACGGGGTGACTTTGATAGCCGGAGTGACTTTGATAGGTTTGCGATTTGTGTGTGTGTGTGCAACCAACCAAACGGGGCCACGCGGCCGCTTCTTACAAATTGAGTTGTTTCCATGTATTTTAGATTTATATTCTATACATGCAAATAACTCGCATAGGCATTTGGAAGGTGTTAGCTCTGCCGAGCTTCGGTGACCCATTTCTACGCAGGCTAGCCGTGCGCGAGGTACCTCAGCTTGAATCGACAAGCCCCGCCCTGAAGAACGTTTGCATCAATCGGATTCAAACGTTATTTAGAACTTCCGGATCTTTGTCAACTGGACAAAGACCCAGCACGTATTTAGTAAGCAGATTTTTTTTTATTTTGGTTTTTTTGGATTGATCTCACCAAATTTCAGCTGACTTCCTCTAAAGATGTAGTTCCCCAACATAACCAGCTCCTCCTAGCCTCCCTCATTGTCGGTTGATGGAAAACATATAAAAAACCAGATTTCACACACATCAACGGAGGAAACACCACGAAAGTCCGCTTCAAAGTATTACAGTAAAATTTCTTCTTAACTAGCTCGTGTATAAAAAAAAAACAACGCAGAATTTGTCACCAGAACACAGATCTTCTCATTCCTCCTGTTCCTCTTCTAAGCGCGTTTTCGTCACTTTCTTCTTTTCTTCTTGAGCCCCAAATTTTTTTTCCGATTCTTCAACTTCACGACATCTCCCGGGCTTTTAACGCCACGGTCACCAGATCTGAACTAGCCACCGCACGTTTTCAACCCGGTGTCCTACCGAACGCGTGTCACCGGCCTGGGATTTTGTGCCGCACCATTCGGCCGGAACTAATCAGCACTCCAAAACGTCCCCCAGCTCATTTTCAAAATTATATTATCAAATTAATCAAAAAAAATAAAATAAAAAAAAAACAAGTAACAAAAACAAGATTCCACATTTTCTTTTTTTTCCTCTGTCTTGTCAAAACCAGTCACAGATTCAATAAGCATTTAGAGGCAACATTTGGCAGAGTTCGTCGTTCACCAATGTGCCCGTAATGCTTAATGTTTCTTATGATTTTGAAACAAAATAAAAAACTCTACACACGCGCAGCGATTTTTTAACTTTGACGCAACGTAACAACAATATTAAATATTGCAAATTTTGCAGTGTGTATTGTCCGTTTCTCTCGAAGGTACACGCCGCGCGGCATTTCAGAATGTGCCGCAGACACTGTTGCCAGCGATTTTCTGCACTTTTAGTGCAATAAAAAACATACCCGGCAACAATGCCATGCAATTCGAAGAAGAAGATCAACAAAAACAAAACGCACTGTTTGACAGCGCGCATTTGCCGAAAGTGCGGCGCGTCGTTTCGAGGCTGGTATGCCGCGTGTCTTTTTCGGGAATCGACTTTGATAGGTTTGCGATTTTTCCGCAAAATGAAGAGTACAATTAAAATACGTAAGGAATGGTTCAGAAACATACTGACCGTGGTAGAGAAGTGTTCAAAGTACCTCAAGAAGAACTTTTCATAAATTTTTGAAAGGTTTATAAAGTTAGTTAACTGTAGTTAAGAAAATGTTGATGAAAGTCATTATTTTAAACTTCTCAAAGTGTCATGATTTTCTCAATGATCATGATTTTTAATCGGAAAACGGAATGCATTTTCGGATTCTTTGGACAATTTTCCACTAGGAGAAGGTTAAATAAGTTTGTAAATAATAAATAATATGTTTCAAATACACACAGTTAAAAAAATCTCCAAATTTATAGGCATTTTCAGTTGAACAAATTTCATGTAAAATGTGAAAACTTGTGATTCGTGCTTCGAATTCAGTATAAAATGCAATATAAATCGATAATTTTATAAACAAAATCCTCCTCCGTGTACGCACGAGAGCAAGCAGCAGTCAAGTGCTTAGTGCTCTATCGTTTTTTCGAAATTTACCGCCGTAACTAACCGCGATTCCCCGCGAGTTTGCTCCTGCAGCATGCCAAAGGCCGGCCGTGGTCGTGGCAGTTCGAGTGCGGCCTCGAAAAACCCGCGAAGTTCGTCTACCGGCCGTGTGCAAAAAGGTAAACAAACCAACGCCGTGTCGACCGCCATCGCGCAGGGGAGCGTGAGCGCAGAAGGCATCGACAAAAAGTTACTTCATCCCGGATATGTTCCAAGATCACCAGTGCGAACCCGTTCAGGTACTTCCGGTGCCACGACCAACACGTCAACATCCGCCAACATTCCCATCAGGAACGAGTTCCAGATGCTGAGCGACGACGAAGAAAACAACAACAACACCGACGGTAGCAGCACTACCGACGACGACGAATACGATGGACGTGCACGGAAGAAAGTGTCGACGTCAAAAACGAACAATTCTCCAAAGGAACGTAGACCACCTCCAATCTATGTTTTGGACACGTTGGCGGACGATATTGACGAGTTGCTGGAAGGCCTCGGATATTGTCTGAAAATCGGTAAGTCGTCAGTGCAAGTCTACACATTTGACAGCAAGAACTTCGACCTGGTTGTGGAGAAATTGAAGAGTAATAACTTCAAGTTCTACACATTCGACCCCGTGCAGAAGACCGCCGTTAAGGTCGTCTTGCAGGGGTACCAAGACCGCCCGATCTCCGACCTCAAGAAGGACCTCTCGGGTGCTGGAATAACGCCGCGTGACATAAAAGTCCTCTCGCGGAAGACAACGGTCACAGGTACACACGCACTGTACCTGTTGTACTTCGACCGCGGCACCGTCAAAATACAAGACCTGCGGAAAACTAAGGCGTTGGACGGTTTTTGGGTAAACTGGCGGTTTTACTCAAAAAACCCGACGGACGCAGCGCAATGCCACCGTTGCCAAAAATTTGGCCACGGCTCGCGGAACTGCAACCTCCCGCCCCGCTGCGTGAAGTGCGGTGAAACACACCTCTCTGAGGCGTGTGCACTGCCGTGCAAGGCGGACCTGGGGGACAAGGCAGAGCAAACCAAGGCGCGCATCAAGTGCGCCAACTGTGGAGGTAACCATACCAGCAACTACCGTGGATGCAGCGCACGGAAAACCTACCTCGAGGAGCAGGAAAAGAGGAAGAAGAAAGCAGCAGCGTCCCACCCTCCTCAGCGAAGTACGAGCGTAACCGTGCCGGCTGCTGGGCAGCGTACGGTTCCCGCGGACAACTCAGCATTCCCTCCTGGCTGGGGGCAATCGTTTGCCAGCGTGGTTGCTGCCGGTAGCGGCAGTGCGGCCCAGCAAGAAGTCACCGGGGAAGATCTCTTCACCCTGCCGGAGTTCTTTGCTCTCGCGGGGGAAATGATGACGCGGTTCCGGACCTGCCGTAACAAGGCGGAGCAATTCCTGGCCCTTGGGGAGCTGATGATCAAGCACATCTACAAATGATTAAATACTGTGATTTAGTTATAAGCTTTTTCTCTTTCTTTCCCCTTTCCTTTGCAATTTTAGCAAGTTTTTTTTTGAATTTTTCTTGCTCTTGTTAGTGCCTTAGTTATAGAAATAATTGTTCCAAAATGGATTATGATGCAACACACAGCTGAAAGGAACTCCAAAACTCTGTTATGAATTGCAAAAGAACTGATTGTATCTTGATTATTCACCAATAAAACCGAATTGAAAATTGAAATTTATAAACAAAACTAGTTTTGACAAATTTCCGGCAAAATTCCGATTTTTTAACAATATTACCTAAAATTTTTATGTATTTTGTTAAAAAGCTTATAAACTTAGTAAACTTAACATAAACATTGATTAATTTTTTCTTACAAACTATATCAGCTACTTTAGTGATGGTACATTTAACGTACAAATAAAGTTTGAACATCTTAAATATGATTTTAACAAAAAAAAACTATGACTATCAAAGTCACCCCGGAAAATAAACTAAGAATTTTTAACGTAACTATTTTTCTAAACACTATTTAAAAAACTTTTTTTTCCAAAATAGTGCATGGACTTTGTGTGGCCTACCCCAGTACATGTTTTAAAAATAATAATCTTGAGAAAAACCTTACCTGTTGGAAAATAATCTAAAAACAGATTGAAATCCTATCAAAGTCACTCCGGTTTACGGTACTTAAAAACGCAAATGTACT
The DNA here is from genome assembly GCF_016801865.2 of Culex pipiens pallens. Classification (NCBI taxonomy): domain Eukaryota; kingdom Metazoa; phylum Arthropoda; class Insecta; order Diptera; family Culicidae; genus Culex; species Culex pipiens. Next base: position 189,520,678 of record NC_068938.1, on the reverse strand, counting down.
CCAAATTAATGCCAACTTTTTTATTTTGGTCTCAAAAAGTCTTTTAATGATCTTCATAAATTAGGGAATACCATACATTGGTATTATAAAGATATTTTAAATAAAAATATTATAAAATAATGGTGATTCAATAAAAAATCTATTTGAAATGATGTTTAACATTCTTAAAAGTATGCTGATACATTTGAAAATGATAAGAAAAACAATAGGTTTAACGTGAAAAATTTAAAATTGTAGAATGGATTTTACTTAACATTGTTTGCCTTTTTCGTCAAAATCGATAAACTCAAAAAAATAATGTCAATCTTTGATAATTTGATAAAATAACTCTTTCAATACCAAAATGTTGGTATGCATGTGGCATTCGAACTTCGTTTAAAATCCTTTTAATATTGGATTTGTGTTGAATCCTATTCAGCTGGAATCATGCATCCTCGAATATCCCACAAAAAAAAACATGTTGATGCAGCAGCAGCTCGTTTTTAACAAGCGTTGATAGCTCAGTTGGTAAACGGGTAGCTAAAATGGTGTCTGCACCTTACCTGTCATGAGTTCGATTCCAGTATTCCTCTAGTTTTCTTTACCTGATATATTTTGGCTCTCCAAAGCAAGAGTTCGTTTTCCTGCCTGTTCGAAGGATTTAAATATAGCATCAAAATTCTACCCATTTCTCATTGCAATCCCATTAGCCAAATTAAATTCCAGCTGTAATCCTATAGAGAATTTTCATTGTTTTTTGTCCAATGAGATTTTTATTTACCCGTAAAGTTGTTTTTTGTCTGGTATTCATTTGCCCTTGGAATGGCACGTTTTGGTATTGCTTTAGTCTTCCCCATACAGTTTTTTGGTATGATTTCATGTTATTATACCATCTATTACTGGGCAACCAAGGGCACATTTTGGTATTTGTTATTGTGCCAAGTAATACCAAAATATGGTATTCCCGTGTTATTTACCCCTGCTCGGGTAAAGCTGCGTCCAAGTTCTAAAATGTTGGCTTTTCTTGTATTATGCATTGTAAATAATTATGCAAGTTTAGAAGCAGAATAAAGAAGGTTAAGAATTAAGAACTAAGCAGAATTTTTAACGATATTAAATAAATATGTTTCCATTGAAGAACAATTCTCTACCTAAACCGAAAATAGATTTTTTTTTATTTGGCTCTGATTTTCCCGGAAAAAGAAAAATCCGCCGTTTTTTAATTTTCAAAATAAATTTTTCAATATTTCGGCCTTTGAAATTAAAGCGCATTGATTTTTATTTACTTTTTAAGGTAGCTGTAAGGCCGTTGCAAATATTTTTGAAAGTTTATGTCGACCCCCCCCCCCCCACCCCCTTCAAAATTGGTCCAAAAAATCAAGGGGCAAAAAAAATATTTTTTCAAAAAACTTCAAAATTTTAATGAAAATAAAAGTCAAATCAACTGAAAACAATCTAAAATGCATTTTTCTGCATTGATGATCATATTTAGCATGTTTGGGCTGGATTTAAAATATTTGAATTTTATGAAATTCCAATGTTCAGCACCGCAAAACTTTATTTTTGGCAAAAAAATAAATTTTCGTCAATACTTAGGTATTTTGGAAACTAATGATTGAAAAACAACTGGACAATGCACCTGTGCATTTCAATGCTTTTTAATCACTTTTTTCATTCAAATGTTAAAATCGTGGCACGTTAATCCCCCCCCCCCCCTCGACTTTGGTCAGAGTCGAGGGACATAAACTTCAAAAAATATTTGCAACGGCCTTACTCAGCAACAAAAAGACAAATTTTCAATGCTTCTGAAAAAAAAAAGTTTTACCTGGTGTTCATTATTTTACAATAAGGCATGTACAATTGTTTTTTTTAGGTTTTTGCAAATCTCCCGAACCCTTTATATTTTTCCCATAAAATCAAATAAAGTAAGTATTGCTGAAAAATATAATTTTCATTGGTAAAACCTACACTATCACATAATCATAGTAATACTTTTCAGCACTGAAACGGGTGCAGATAAGTTGAACTTTTCAACACGACCCAAGTAATATTTTAGGCTTTATCAAGGCTGTCACAATCGCTATAAAACCTGTCAGCCAAAACCAACATTAAAACCACTAAGTTGTAACAGCCTCCCCAGAACCCCGATAAACCTCTGTTAAAACCCAAAAGAACCTCCGCAAAAGGTTGTCCCGGCCTATTTATAAAACCTACATAGGAGTTCAAGGCTTTAACATTGAATCCTAACAACCTCCTCAAAGCCTTAATAAAACCTTTGTTAAAACCCAGTTAGGAGTTATGGAAAAATGACATTTCATACGTCTTCAAACGTCTTATGCCAGACAGATTTTATTCTGGAAAAATAGTCTTTGTCTTGCCAAATGATATAATGGAGATGGTTTACGAAAATGGCGATGATGAAATAATATATATTGGAGGTAGTTAAAATAATTTGCAGTTGCTGACTTAATTTCAGCTGCGGTTAAAATTTTATCGATATATGTAGGGATGATAAAGCCAAAAAAAATCAACTCGCTCTATCAAAAACAATTCTTTCGTAATTACAATTTTTAATTTAAAAAATATTTTTTTGCGATTTTTTTGAAAGAAATGTTCAACACATTTTTGAACGTCGATGGTTATACTAGTTATGTCAGAAATTCATCATGAATGTGTGTTTTAATCAAATGCTTATCAAATTTATTGCTTTTTCAACTTTTTCTACCAAGATGGCGGTCAATCACAAACAATCAAACCACGCGTTTATCGCCATATTTATGCATTGCTATTTGGCCGCGTTAAAAACTTTTTTAGGAGCTTATGGTTTTAAGCATGCTTTTTGCATGCCTAAAGGCAATCGACAGCCACAACACTCTTGGTTTTAAAGAAGCATGAGATGAAACCATTAGGCATGACATTGCCATCGGGTTTTCAAGACTCTCTTAAAACTTTCATAAAACCTTTTTGAAAGCAATTTGGCTTTCATTGCCAACAGGTTTTATGTCCGAGGCATAAAACCTTCTTAGAACCTTTAAATCAGCTCATGCTTATTGGTTACTGTGAAAGCCAACATAAAACTTACAAGCAATCAAGATGCTACCATATAACCTCAATAAAACTAGGTGGTGGCTAGTTGGTTTAAAAATGTTACTTGGGTAGTATCGAATTGTAACATTTTTCAATATTTTTTTGTTCTGAACGATTAATTTACTAAACACTCGAATGTTTGACATAAAATTCCATTAAAGAAGCGTTTTTCGGAATTCCAAAAAATGTTGTAAGCAACTCGTTGACAAACTTGATTTTTTCAGCACTCGTCGTATTTATCCAACTCGGTAAACCTCGTTGGATAAATGTACAACTCGTGCTGAAAAAAACTTCTTTTTGCAACTTGTTGCTTAAACTATAATTAATTTTGTTATATTTTATTTTGATGAAACTTTGTCAATAACCCATACAAGCCTCCATAAAAAAATATTTTTTAAATCAAGAAATATAATGAAAAGTCACATCACAAACACCAATCAAAGTCAAACCCATCAAAAGCAACAAACAAGAGATATTGCATTCTGCACAAGCACTGTTTCCTGTTATCCAATATTTACACGCAAGTAGCAAGAATCATTCAACGTTACCAGCTTTCAATCTTGAACAGAAAAGTGTTTGCTTGATCCCACTTCACTTCATGCAAAAAAATCCCCCCTTTTAAGGAGAGTCCTTTTGAAGTCGTTATATCTGACACAAAAGTTATAAGGTGACCAGTTTTCAACAGGTAGAAAATCACATAATTTCATGTTACAGAAAATTTATTAAATCCACTTAAACATGATTTTCAATCACTCCTGAAAGTTTCAGGAAGATATTTCATGATTAAACTGAGTAAGAGACAATTAAAGCTCAGAATTTTGCCATGCGCAAAGCGAGCTGTCAAAATTTGTGAGCGTTTTTCTCCAAACACCGAGTTGATTTACGGGTGCCACAATACCTCGATATGGGATGGACCAATATGAATATGAAAAACATAGAAATATTTTAATCTTTTTTTAAATAAACTATTTGAAAATCGGCCTTCGTCATGCACACGGAATAGGTTTAAAGAGTCTTCACCAAAATTTTGAGCCGATTTGGTCAAAGCAGTGTTGAGATATCGTGGCACCCGTTTTTTGAAACAGCTAACTTCAAATAGCTATATCTCACCATTGGTACAATTTGTTTTGTTAATAAATAAAAATGTTTATTTGAATGCCCTGAAAACAGATTCAAAAAAATATGTGTGTGCTCAAACCAACCACTGACATTTTTGCCGATTTCCATGTATGTAACCCCTTAATTTGAAAATTTGTAAAAGCTAGTAAGTTTGAATTCTTCATTAATTGAACCCTGCCTTCAAAATTTTAACAAAAATTCAGAGGGGGAACAAAAAATATTAAATTTTATTGCCGAAAATAATAATTTAAATTGAAAAAAAAACTTGTTAAATCGATTATGACCCAAAAAGGACGTATTGCTTAAGGGTGTAAAGCAACCAAGGAAGTTGTTGTCTTCTTATTTCAAAATTGTCAAGCTTTCGGACACAATTTTGCAACAATCTAGTTGTAAAAATAGTAAAATTTTGTTGTAAATTATTTTGTAGACAGTATTTTAGGCGATGAATAACAAATTATATCGACAGTTCATGTAGTTTTGAAGACACTAAAATGTTTGTAACAAAAATCTTGGTGCAAAAGCTCTGGTTGATGTGCACCGTTAAATCGTTTATTTATGTATTTTGCCTTTCTCACTGCTCTAAAAATGAACTTTTCACAGGAAGCTCGTAAACCCACCTTGATGTATACCTATCGACTAAGAATCGAAAACTGAACAAATGTGTGTGTGTGTGTGTGTGTGTGTGTGTGTGTGTGTGTGTGTGTGTGTGTGTGTGTGTGTGTGTGTGTGTGTGTGTGTGTGTGTGTGTGTGTGTGTGTGTGTGTGTGTGTGGGAGCGTTCTTTTATAACGTAACGGGGGGAGTGAGGGTCGGATGCCGTGTTTACTCAAATACCACCATGTTATACATCGTTAGACAGGTAATTAAAGTACCTTCCAAACGAGTACAATATTCCGAAGATCTGGCAACCTTGTCTTAGGTAATGACCACAGGTCTCACTTATCTGTATACATCACCCGACCTATTATTGGATAGGTAATTGAAATACCTTTCAAACTGCTCCAAAAGTTTGAAGATCTGGCAACTCTGTCTCATGTTATGACCACTTGTGTGATATTTATGAACTTTTCGTTAGATTAAATTAGATTAGGCCAGTTTGTCTCAACCGGTGAGGAATTCCCGCCTGAGGGGGAATTTGGACTTTCTTTGGGGAGAATGAGGATGCAAATGAAATTCAAAGCCTTTCACGTGTTTGCAATCTTTCATGTTTTCATATAAATCACAAGAAAAATGATCAGTTCTTAAATATATTTGAAAAAGGTTTTGTTTATTATCATGATCATTGTCATCAACAAAATTCATTTTGCTGTCAGTAAATCTCTTTAAAGCTCTTTAAAAAAAAAACTTTTTAAATATTTTTTGGTGAGCTCTTGATTTTTTTTAGAACATAAGTGTGGTTTTATGTTGAAACAAGTACAAGTAAAAGTATTTTTTTCTCATTAAAAAACTGTGAATTTATATTTTTGTTGACAAACAGTTGACAGTTATTTCATTAAACATAAAAATGAAAAAAATATATCCAAAAATGATTTGTAAAAAAATAAATTCTGTAAACATTTTAACACAATTTAAATTTGTTTTATTGTTGTTGTTCCCTTTCTATCATCAATAAAGACATATTTTTATTCCTGGAAATAAACAAACTAATTACTTTTTTCCGTTCAGCTCTTTTTTGAATTCTTATGTCTTTCATTTCTTTTAAAAATATTTTTTTCAATTATTGTAGGTTGAATCATACAAATTGAAAAGAACAAAGAAATCATTTAATTCCGCGATCACAAGTTCACAATATTGTAAAATAAAAAATCATGGTTTTGAAACATCAAACTTTTATCAAATTGTTAATCCAAAATTATGTTTTTTTTATACAATTTTACCAAAACTAATTTAAAATAAGAGAGGAGGGAATTTAGGTCTTGCAAATAAGCCAAAGATGGAACAAATAATCCCTGTGTGACATCCAGATGACTCCAGGACGGTCAAAACAAATGATCACGTACTAGCTTCATTCCAGTTCTAAAAAACAAACTTATCGTTCAACGTTATTGTTTCGGTCACCCTAGCCGAGCACCGGAAACTAGCACATCGTACTTACATTGGCTTTTTTCGGCGAAACCGCTGCACCACATCAAGGAAAAAGGCAGGAACGGTGTGAAAGCAGAACGACAGAGCCCGGAAAAGTGGCCCGTGCGCTGTGATGATGTACGAGTAGTTCCTGGAAGCAGGGTGTCAACGTAACAGGAATTAGCTTTGCACAATGGAAGAGATTTCCGATACATGGCTTGATGGAATAGGGGAAAAATGTGTACAACAATTTTAAGAGAAGGTTACTCTGATAAATTGGTATGTTTCCGCTATTCCCCTCGATTATAAGATTTTTTTCAAAAAGGACCAAGTAAAAATCCTTCTCCTACTTCTACGACGAGCCATTCAATCACCACACTCACCACACCATCTGATGTAATCGACTCTCGAAGCCCAGATGGACCATGTCCATGTACTTTCCCCAGGTCAGACTGAACGCCGGATACATGTAGTTGTACGTGGGCAGCAGCTCGCTATTTTCTTCTCCGACAGCTTTGGCCGCCCCCGCGGCCCTTTGCCGGCTTCTCCTCCAGATGTCGTAAGCGGCCACAATGATGGCGTTGACACAGTAGTCCACCGGAACGAGGTTGGCCCGTTTGCCGGCACCGCCCCAGATGGTGTGGATTAGTCCCTTCACCGTCCACATGCACACGCCGGAGGGACCGTTTAGGTTGTCCGTCCAGCCGGGCACCGGTTCCTGGTAGGTGGATATCACTGTGAAGCAGTGAGAAGAGCAGAAAGGATTTTAGTTACACCCAAAGGAAAAATATATCTCAAAATCTGCAACAGTGGATTTGCTGCAGAAAATGTCACATTTTATAACATTTTTTGCAGCAAGCCCCTAGATCATTTTTGCCCGCGTGTAAACATCTGCAGTTCTCACCAACACATATAACGCTGGCCCGTCCCCGAGCAACACTCCAAAGAGAAGCATATGTTGGTGCTCTTTCACTCACTTTTCATCAAGCGTCCATGGCGCGGTGGTAGCGTGTCGGATTACTAACCAAGAAGTTGGTGGTTCAATCCTCGTTCTGTTAAGGGTTTTTTTTTTGTGGAATACAACCAAAAAGCCGTCGGTAATGTCGATAATCGTCGGTAACGGGCAAAAATGTCATACCCCTATATCGCAAAAAATGCATGAGGACAGTTTTCATGCAGATTCTGATATACTTTCATGCCGCCATGCATCACAATCATGCGACTGCCAGTTGGGTGTAGGAGTAACGTTTAATAGTCCCAAAACCGATGAACCGAGATACTAGATCGTAAATTGAAACTCTAATTACAAACTCCCCGAGCAGACGGATATAACTTGGGAATAACATTGTTTGATATTTGAAAATACTAGAACAATAACATTTTATGATATTTATAGGTAATTCTCCACCAACTCACACGAAATCGGAAAAAGTTGCCCCGACCCCTCTTCATTTTGGTCCTTGATCACGAATCCGAGGTCCATTTTTCGATATCTCGTGACGGTGGGGCGGTACGACCCCTTTCATTATTCTGGTTTTTTACTAAGACAAGTTTTTCAGTGATTTGTAGCTCGCAACCGTGAAGAGATAGAAATTTGGTGTCAAAGGGACTTTTATGTAAAATTAGACGCCCGATTCGATGGCGTACTCAAAATTCCGAAAAAAACCTATTTTTCATCAAAAATAGTTAAACAATTGTTTTAAAATCGCTGCCATTTCCCGTTACTCAACTGTCAAAAATCGTGAGACATGTCATTTTATGGGAAATTTAATGTACCGTTTGAATCTGAAATAACCCAGAAGGGTCATTTTTTCATTTAGAACAATTTTTTTCATTTTAAAATTACGTTTTTTTCTAACTTTGCAGGGTTACATTTTAGAGTGTAACAATATTCTACAAAGTTGTAGAGCAGACAAAAACAAAAATTTTGATATATAGACATAAGGAGTTTGCAAGTATTTTTCACGAGTTATCGGAATTTTACAAAAAAGTTTTTTGAAAAAGTTATGATTTTGACCATTTTTGACCAGATTTTCGAATTTTTAACCCCAAAAACTCAATCGTAAGCTTTTGAAAGTATTTTTTTTCGGAAAGTTCAGCTAATTTTGCATAAGAATGACCCCTTGGACGATTGTTGTGGCTTGTGCACTGCTTGTATGTGGGGATTTCTCGAAAAAAAAAAATCAAACCGGATACACTCACTCACCACAAAAATATTTTTATTTTTTTTGAAAAAAAAATTCTGATTCTCGCAATGCACGAGTCACAACAATCGTCCAAGGGGTCATTCTTATGAAAAATCAGCTGAACTTTCCGAAAAAAATACTTTCAAAAGCATACGATTGAGTTTTTGAGGTTAAAAATTCGAAAAAAAAACTGGTCAAAAATGGTCAAAATCATAACATTTTCAATTTTTTTTTGTAAAATTCCGATAACTGTGAAGAATAATGTTATGTCTATACATCAAAATTTTTGTTTTTGTCTGTTCTACTACTTTGTAGAACATTGTTACACTCTAAAATGTAACCCTGCAAAGTTAGAAAAAACACGTAATTTTAAAATGAAAAATTTTGTTCTAAATGAAAAAATTACCCTTCTGGGTTATTTCAGATTCAAACGGTACATTAAATTTCCCATAAAATGACATTTCTCACGATTTTTGACAGTTGAGTAACGGGAAATGGCAGCTATTTTAAAACTATTTTTAAACTTTTTGACAAAGAACTTTGTCTTAAAGCTCTATCTGCGGTGTCAATGCAAAATTTTTCGAAAATGTAGCGTTACCGTCGCAAGCCCTCGGCGTGACATTCTGTTTCTGTTGCGTAGATGCCGTGAAAACTATTTAAGCTAAAAGTTAGCCTCTGGAGGATTTAGTGTCCATCAGACTTTCATCAAAGACGGACCTTACGTTGGGAATTTTATTGCTCACACACACACACGCAGGTGGTGCACGAACTTGAGAGGAGGTCCAAGAAGTTATTGACGGTAGCCAGAACGGTCCCCGGAATACTGAAATGATCGGGAACAAATTGGTAGGATATCGGCCACACCCGGAGTGGCCAGTGCCCTGTGGGAAGGTTCTACCGGGAGGACATTTACGGAACCATACAAATTTGGGCAATATGGGTAACAAAATTCATGGTTTTTGATACTGGTAATGAAAATGACCATTTTGGCAGGATTGGCCACACCAGGAGTGGCCATTGCCCTGAGGGAAGGTTCTACCGGGAGGACATTTACGGAACCATACAAATTTGGGCAATATGGGTATCAAAATTCATGGTTTTTGATACTGGTAATGAAAATGACCATTTTGGCAGGATTGGCCACACCCGGAGTGGCCATTGCCCTGAGGGAAGGTTCTACCGGGAGGAAATTTACGGAACCATACAAATTTGGGCAATATGGGTATCAAAATTCATGGTTTTTGATACTGGTAATGAAAATGGCCATTTTGGCAGGATTGGCCACACCCGGAGTGGCCATTGCCCTGAGGGAAGGTTCTACCGGGAGGACATTTACGGAACCATACAAATTTGGGCAATATGGGTATCAAAATTCATGGTTTTTGATACTGGTAATGAAAATGGCCACTTTGGCAGGATTGGCCACACCCGGAGTGGCCATTGCCCTGAGGGAAGGTTCTACCGGGAGGACATTTACGGAACCATACAAATTTGGGCAATATGGGTATCAAAATTCATGGTTTTTGATACTGGTGATGAAAATGGCCATTTTGGCAGAATTGGCCACACCCGGAGTGGCCATTGCCCTGAGGGAAGGTTCTACCGGGAGGACATTTACGGAACCATACGTCTTTGGCAGAATTGGCCACACCCGGAGTGGCCAGTGCCCTGAGGGAAGGTTCTACCGGGAGGACATTTACGGAACCATACGACTTGGGGCAATATGCGTATCAAAATTCATGGTTTTTGATACTGGTGATGAAAATGGCCATTTTGGCAGAATTGGCCACACCCGGAGTGGCCAGTGCCCTGAGGGAAGGTTCTACCGGGAGGACATTTACGGAACCATACGACTTGGGGCAATATGCGTATCAAAATTCATGGTTTTTGATACTGGTGATGAAAATGGCCATTTTGGCAGAATTGGCCACACACGGAGTGGCCATTGCCCTGAGGGAAGGTTCTACCGGGAGGACATTTACGGAACCATACAAATTTGGGCAATATGGGTATCAAAATTCATGGTTTTTGATACTGGTGATGAAAATGGCCATTTTGGCAGGATTGGCCACACCCGGAGTGGCCATTGCCCTGAGGGAAGGTTCTACCGGGAGGACATTTACGGAACCATACAAATTTGGGCAATATGGGTATCAAAATTCATGGTTTTTGATACTGGTAATGAAAATGGCCATTTTGGCAGGATTGACCACACCCGGAGTGGCCATTGCCCTGAGGGAAGGTTCTACCGGGAGGACATTTACAGAACCATACGTCTTGGGGCAATATGCGTATCAAAATTCATGGTTTTTGATACTGGTGATGAAAATGGCTATTTTGGCAGAATTGGCCACACACGGAGTGGCCATTGCCCTGAGGGAAGGTTCTACCGGGAGGACATTTACGGAACCATACGTCTTTGGCAGGATTGGCCACACCCGGAGTGGCCAGTGCCCTGAGGGAAGGTTCTACCGGGAGGACATTTACGGAACCATACGTCTTAGGGCAATATGCGTATCAAAATTCATGGTTTTTGATACTGGTGATGAAAATGGCCATTTTGGCAGAATTGGCCACACCCGGAGTGGCCAGTGCCCTGAGGGAAGGTTCTACCGGGAGGACATTTACGGAACCATACGACTTGGGGCAATATGCGTATCAAAATTCATGGTTTTTGATACTGGTGATGAAAATGGCCATTTTGGCAGAATTGGCCACACACGGAGTGGCCATTGCCCTGAGGGAAGGTTCTACCGGGAGGACATTTACGGAACCATACAAATTTGGGCAATATGGGTATCAAAATTCATGGTTTTTGATACTGGTGATGAAAATGGCCATTTTGGCAGGATTGGCCACACCCGGAGTGGCCATTGCCCTGAGGGAAGGTTCTACCGGGAGGACATTTACGGAACCATACGACTTGGGGCAATATGCGTATCAAAATTCATGGTTTTTGATACTGGTGATGAAAATGGCCATTTTGGCAGGATTGGCCACACCCGAAGTGGCCAGTGCCCTGAGGGAAGGTTCTACCGGGAGGACATTTACGGAACCATACGTCTTAGGGCAATATGCGTATCAAAATTCATGGTTTTTGATACTGGTGATGAAAATGGCCATTTTGGCAGAATTGGCCACACCCGGAGTGGCCAGTGCCCTTAGGGAAGGTTCTACCGGGAGGACATTTACGGAACCATACGACTTGGGGCAATATGCGTATCAAAATTCATGGTTTTTGATACTGGTGATGAAAATGGCCATTTTGGCAGGATTGGCCACACCCGAAGTGGCCAGTGCCCTGAGGGAAGGTTCTACCGGGAGGACATTTACGGAACCATACGTCTTAGGGCAATATGCGTATCAAAATTCATGGTTTTTGATACTGGTGATGAAAATGGCCATTTTGGCAGAATTGGCCACACCCGGAGTGGCCAGTGCCCTGAGGGAAGGTTCTACCGGGAGGACATTTACGGAACCATACGACTTGGGGCAATATGCGTATCAAAATTCATGGTTTTTGATACTGGTGATGAAAATGGCCATTTTGGCAGGATTGACCACACCCGGAGTGGCCATTGCCCTGAGGGAAGGTTCTACCGGGAGGACATTTACGGAACCATACAAATTTGGGCAATATGGGTATCAAAATTCATGGTTTTTGATACTGGTGATGAAAATGGCCATTTTGGCAGGATTGGCCACACCCGGAGTGGCCATTGCCCTGAGGGAAGGTTCTACCGGGAGGACATTTACGGAACCATACAAATTTGGGCAATATGGGTATCAAAATTCATGGTTTTTGATACTGGTAATGAAAATGGCCATTTTGGCAGGATTGACCACACCCGGAGTGGCCATTGCCCTGAGGGAAGGTTCTACCGGGAGGACATTTACAGAACCATACGTCTTGGGGCAATATGCGTATCAAAATTCATGGTTTTTGATACTGGTGATGAAAATGGCCATTTTGGCAGGATTGGCCACACCCGGAGTGGCCATTGCCCTGAGGGAAGGTTCTACCGGGAGGACATTTACGGAACCATACGTCTTTGGCAGAATTGGCCACACCCGGAGTGGCCAGTGCCCTGAGGGAAGGTTCTACCGGGAGGACATTTACGGAACCATACGACTTGGGGCAATATGCGTATCAAAATTCATGGTTTTTGATACTGGTGATGAAAATGGCCATTTTGGCAGGATTGGCCACACCCGGAGTGGCCAGTGCCCTGAGGGAAGGTTCTACCGGGAGGACATTTACGGAACCATACGTCTTAGGGCAATATGCGTATCAAAATTCATGGTTTTTGATACTGGTGATGAAAATTGCCATTTTGGCAGAATTGGCCACACCCGGAGTGGCCAGTGCCCTGAGGGAAGGTTCTACCGGGAGGACATTTACGGAACCATACGACTTGGGGCAATATGCGTATCAAAATTCATGGTTTTTGATACTGGTGATGAAAATGGCTATTTTGGCAGAATTGGCCACACACGGAGTGGCCATTGCCCTGAGGGAAGGTTCTACCGGGAGGACATTTACGGAACCATACAAATTTGGCCAATATGGGTATCAAAATTCATGGTTTTTGATACTGGTAATGAAAATGGCCATTTTGGCAGGATTGGCCACACCCGGAGTGGCCATTGCCCTGAGGGAAGGTTCTACCGGGAGGAAATTTACGGAACCATACGACTTGGGGCAATATGCGTATCAAAATTCATGGTTATTGATACTGGTGATAAAAATGGCAATTTTGGCAGGATTGGCCACACCCGGAGTGGCCATTGCCCTGAGGGAAGGTTCTACCGGGAGGACATTTACGGAACCATACAAATTTGGGCAATATGGGTATCAAAATTCATGTTTTTTGATACTGGTAATGAAAATGGCCATTTTGGCAGGATTGGCCACACCCGGAGTGGCCAGTGCCCTGAGGGAAGGTTCTACCGGGAGGACATTTACGGAACCATACAAATTTGGGCAATATGGGTATCAAAATTCATGGTTTTGACAAAAAACTTTGTCCTAAGGGCACTGTCTACGGGTGTCAATCCAAAATTTCGCGAAGCGAAAGTGTAACGATGTGTGTAATTGTTTAAACGCTTATAGCTTCCACCCAATTCAAGCAATCTGCATGCTTTATCCACCAAACGAAAGGGGAAGTCTTAAATTGCAAGTAGACTATTTCACAAAGTTGATAAAAAGTATTCAAAAGTTAAGATGAAAATAAAAAATGAATGCAGGAAAAATACCGGCTGCTGATTGGCTGAGAGCACTTAGCAAATTTTGCATCCTCTCCTGTTTTCGTGGAACTGTCACGCGAGAATGTTGCACCACTGTTGCCACATTTCATGCGAACTATTTAAGCTAACGGATAGCCTCAGAAAAATTCAGTGCCTTACGAGGTTTCGACAAAAGCGGATCCACGGTGGTAATTTTATTGCTCACACACACACACGCACACATTGAAAGACACAGTTTGTGCACTAAATTGGGAGGAATTCTGTTCTTATGAAGATTGTAAGGACGGTCACCGGACCAGAATGATTTGGGGCAATGGGCTTGGGACCACATTTATAGGATATTGGCCACACCCGGAGTGGCCAGTGCCCTCGGGAAGGTTCTACCGTGGGGACATTAATCGAACCATACGGCTTGGGGCAATATAGGTATCAAAATTCATGGTTTTTTAAACTGGTAATAAAAATGGCCATTTTGACCGGATTGGCCACACCCGGAGTGGCCAGTGCCCTCGGGAAGGTTCTACCGGGGGGACATTAATCGAACCATACGACTTAGGGCAATATGGGTATCAAAATTCATGGTTTGGCCACTACGGGTGTGGCCAATTCGGGTGTGGCCAATCCGGTCAAAATTGTCATTTTCATTACCAGTTTCAAAAACCATGAATTTGGATTCCCATATTGCACCAAGTCGTATGGTTCGATTAATGTCCCCCTGGTAGAACCTTCCCGAGGGCACTGGCCACTCCGGGTGTGGCCAATCCAGTCAAAATGGCCATTTTCATTATCAGTTTCAAAAACCATGAATTTTGATACCTATATTGCCCCAAGTCGTATGGTTCGATTAATGTCCCCCCGGTAGAACCTTCCCCAGGGCACTGGCCACTCCGGGTGTGGCCAATCCAGTCAAAATGCCCATTTTCATTACCAGTTTCAATAACCATGAATTTTGATACCCATATTGGCCCAAGTCGTATGGTTCGAATAATGTCCCCCCGGTAGAACCTTCCCGAGGGCACTGGCCACTCCGAGTGCGGCCAATCCAGTCAAAATGGCCATTTTCATTATCAGTTTCAAAAACCATGAATTTTGATACCTATATTGGCCCAAGTCGTATGGTTCGATTAATGTCCCCCCCGGGTAGAACCTTCCCGAGGGCACTGGCCACTCCGAGTGTGGCCAATCCAGTCAAAATGCCCATTTTTATTACCAGTTTCAATAACCATGAATTTTGATACCCATATTGGCCCAAGTCGTATGGTTCGAATAATGTCCCCCCGGTAGAACCTTACGGAGGGCAATTGCCACTCCGGGTGTGGCCAATCCAGTCAAAATGCCCATTTTCATTACCAGTTTCAATAACCATGAATTTTGATACCCATATTGGCCCAAGTCGTATGGTTCGAATAATGTCCCCCCGGTAGAACCTTACCGAGGGCACTGGCCACTCCGGGTGTGGCCAATATCCTATAAATGTGGTCCCAAGCCCATTGCCCCAAATCATTCTGGTCCGGTGACCGTCCTTACAATCTTCATAAGAACAGAATTCCTCCCAATTTAGTGCACAAACTGTGTCTTCCAATGTGTGCGTGTGTGTGTGTGAGCAATAAAATTAACACCGTGGATCCGCTTTTGTCGAAACCTCGTAAGGCACTGAATTTTTCTGAGGCTATCTGTTAGCTTAAATAGTTCGCATGAAATATGGCAACATGGTGCAAATTTTGCCTCCTCTCCTGTTTTCGTGGAACTGTCACGCGA
Organism: Culex pipiens pallens; assembly: GCF_016801865.2. Lineage (NCBI taxonomy): Eukaryota > Metazoa > Arthropoda > Insecta > Diptera > Culicidae > Culex > Culex pipiens. Next base: position 189,505,239 of record NC_068938.1, on the reverse strand, counting down.
GAATGTTGCACCACTGTTGCCACATTTCATGCGAACTATTTAAGCTAACAGATAGCCTCAGAAAAATTCAGTGCCTTACGAGGTTTCGACAAAAGCGGATCCACGGTGGTAATTTTATTGCTCACACACACACACACACACACGCACACATTGAAAGACACAGTTTGTGCACTAAATTGGGAGGAATTCTGTTCTTATGAAGATTGTAAGGACGGTCACCGGACCAGAATGATTTGGGGCAATGGGCTTGGGACCACATTTATAGGATATTGGCCACACCCGGAGTGGCCAGTGCCCTCAGGAAGGTTCTACCGTGGGGACATTAATCGAACCATACGACTTGGGGCAATATGGGTAGGGACCATCCATAAACCACGTGGACACTTTAGGTGGGGGGGGGGGTAATGGCGATTGTCCACGATCCATACAAATTTCTTTTTTTGTATGGTTAATTGTCCACGAGGGGAGGGGGGGGGGGTTTAAAAGATTCCCAAAAAAGTGTCCACGTGGTTTATGGATGGTCCCGTATCGAAATTCATGGTTTTTGAAACCGGTAATGAAAATGGCCATTTTGACCGAATTGGTAACACCCGGAGTGGCCAGTGTCCTCGGGAAGATTCTACCGGGGGGACATTAATCGAACCATACGACTTGGGGCAATATAGGTATCAAAATTCATGGTTTTTGAAACTTGTAATGAAAATGGCCATTTTGACCGGATTGGCCACACCCGGAGTGGCCAGTGTCCTCGGGAAGATTCTACCGGGGGGACATTAATCGAACCATACGACTTGGGGCAATATGGGTATCAAAATTCATGGTTTTTGAAACTTGTAATGAAAATGGGCATTTTGACTGGATTGGCCACACCCGGAGTGGCCATGGCCCTGAGGGAAGGTTCTACCGGGGGGACATTTATCGAACCATACGACTTGGGGCAATATGCGTATCAAAATTCATGGTTTTTGATACTGGTGATGAAAATGGCCATTTTGACAGGATTGGCCACACCCGGAGTGGCCATGGCCCTGAGGGAAGGTTCTAACGGGGGGCCATTTATCGAACCATACGACTTGGGGCAATATGGGTATCAAAATTCATGGTTTTTGAAACTGGTAATGAAAATGGCCATTTTGACCGGATTGGCCACACCCGGAGTGGCCAGTGCCCTCGGGAAGGTTCTACCGGGGGGACATTAATCGAACCATACGACTTGGGGCAATATGGGTATCAAAATTCATGGTTATTGAAACTGGTAATGAAAATGGGCATTTTGACTGGATTGGCCACACCCGGAGTGGCCAGTGCCCTCGGGAAGGTTCTACCGTGGGGACATTAATCGTACCATACGACTTGGGGCAATATGGGTATCAAAATTCATGATTTTTTAAACTGGTAATGAAAATGGCCATTTTGACCGGATAGGCCACACCCGGAGTGGCAATTGCCCTCGGGAAGGTTCTACCGGGGGGACATTAATCGAACTATTCGACTTGGGGCAATATGGGTACCAAAATTCATGGTTTTTGATACTGGACATGAAAATTACCATTTTGATTGGACATTTTCCGAACCATACTTGTTTTGGCAATTGATTTCCGCAGAGGTGCCAAAGATTGAAAACATTTTATAGGAATAAATTATTTAGGATTAAATACATAGGCAATGTTTTAAAAATATAAAATAAAATAGAATATTTTTTAGGAGTTTTGTACAAAGTTCTTTGTCATATTGGTCATGTAGAACATAACCACCTGCACCTTTTTTTGATGAAAAATAGGTTTTTTCAGAGTTTTGAGTACGCCATCACTTCGGGCGTCTAATTTTACACAAAAGTCCCTTTGACACCAAATTTCTATCTCTTCACGGTTGCGAGCTACAAATCACTGAAAAACGTGTCTTAGTAAAAAACCAGAAAAATGAAAGGGGTCGTACCGCCCCACCGTCACGAAATATCGAAAAATGGACCTCGGATTCGTGATCAGGAACCAAAATTACCCCTTAGAGCAAAGTTTTACGCAAATCGAAGAGGGGTCGGGGCAACTGCTGTGTGAGTTGGCGGAGAATGACAATTATAACAAGATTTGTTATTCATCGTTATGATTTTTTTGTTATTGGATTGTTATTGTAATAACAGACTTATAACATTTTGAGTCATTCTTCGAACAAATCTTTGTTATTATTTTTTGTTATTTTAACAACTAATCCGATCATCCCAATAACAGGAGGAGGTATTCTTCCATAACAAAAAATGTTATTCCAAAGTTGTGTTGGCTTTCAACCAATATCAGACCAATAACAAATTTTGCTATGATAACATAAACTTTTATTAAACCATTATGCAAAAATTGATTTTTTAAGAAGATTCCAATACACTTTTTGTTATTTTAGCAGTATTTGTTATTGAAATGGCATGGCCTGTTATTACCGTCTGCCCGGGTCTTGAATCACTAATCCGAACCTCCCAATCAAAACCATCAGCTCAAAGTAGAGTACCTATCGGTGGCCGGAAAATTCCGATCGGCAGCTGCGCGTAGTCCTTCTGGATCATAACTTCGGCGCATTGTTTGCTGAACGTGTACGTATTGGGCATCGGCCCGAGGAAACAGTGCTGGAACCGGTCCATTTCCTGCTCGCTCAGCGCGTTCGTCAGCTTGGGGGAGGGTGATGAAGTACATAGAATTTCAATTCATACATCATTTTGCTAGAATTCATTATTATCAATTCTATGGAAGGAAATGGCAGCCCTCCACCATTTCTGGCAAATTTTCACTCGGAACTAAATTTCAGTTTGCAAATTTCAATCAATTTATATTATATTACTGGGAATGGTACCACAACCCATGAATCTCGATTTGCATAATTACAAAATGTAATCATCCAAATCTCCAAACAGATTAAAATCAACCTTCCCGGGAAATCCTTGTTGTTACCTGCAGGATCATCCCATGGTCCATCGGGATGTCATCGTACACACGTTCCTCAATGGCCGTCCGGTGGCAGTTCGAGTACAGCGTTGACACGTGCACCACCGACCGAAGCCGGGGCATCCGCCGGGCCAACTGAAGCACCTTCCCCGTACCGCCCACGTTGGTGGCCAACGCGTTCCGGATGGATTCGTTAAATTTGACCGACGCCAGCACGTTGAAGATAATTTCGGTTTCCGCCAGGAGACGCTCCTCGATGGCAGTGGAGTCATCGTCGCCCACGGCGTCCCGAGGGAACAATGTCGTGCCGTTGTTCAGGTCGATTTGGACGGCCTCCACCTTGGCGTAGAGCGAATCCATGCTGGGATAGCAGCAGCGTGCTTTTTCAAAGACCTGTGGAAGGACGTTAATGAGGTGTCAAAACATGGATAGACCGTTAGAATCGGGCTGAGAACAGCTTTGGAAACAATGACCTGCTAGAAGGGAAACGTTAAAAAAATGAAAATAAGCTCGTCAAAATTCCCATAAGTTTGCCGTTAACTCTGATTTTCATTGGAATTATTGGCTTACGTATATAAGCTTATTTATATTGCTCATAACTTAAAAAAAAACAGGTTATTTTTTCAGTGGCATAACACCGCTGTATCGTTAGGCGTCATCCATTAAGTACGTACGCTCTTAGGGGGAAAGGGGGGTTACTGTAGGTGTGACAAGATGTGACGAAGGGGGGAGGGGGGGTTTGCGAGACTGTGACGTCACGCTAGGTTTTTTTTTATGATTGCATAATATTAATTCGAAATGTACACAATTAAATTAAATCCTTTTTTCTAAAATTGTTTGCTTACTATTATTAAAAAGTATCACATTATAATTAATTATATAGTAACTTTTTTTTTATTCAGCTGGAACTTCAATATTTTGCAAATTCTTAATAAATAAAAATAAATGCTTTGAAAGCAGAGTGTTCATAAGAAAACTGCTATAGATGATTTGAACTTATTAGATACAAAGCAGTGAAAAACAGTTTTCAAGATTTTTTAATACTTGAATGTTATACCAGGTCTTCTTATTTTTAAAAGATACAAAACTGTTTTTTTATATCGCAATGTTTATTTTTAAAATTGAATACATAGCTACCTTTTTTTTATATTAAAATTGGGAAAAATACCAAAATTATGATAGCTTAAAGAAATAAAAACTATAAAAAATCCCATCGAAAACAAGGGGGGTGGGGTCTGGCAAAATGTGACGTACATTTTGAGGGGGGGGTTCAACCTTGTGTGACAAAGTGTGACATAGGGGAGAGGGGGGGGGGGGTTAATTTTGGCCGATTTTAGCGAGACATACTTTATGGATGACGCCTTACAAGGATTTAATTTAGGACATTGGTCAATATGGGGACTTTTATGTGAAATTACCTAATTACTTTTCACTTTTATTGAACACATAATGTCAAATTGATATAAAATAAATTAAAATATTTCTATTAATGTCTCTAAATGAAATAATTGAAAATAGTTCATTCAATAGCTCTTTTAAAAATAAAACTTGATAAAAATAAAATAAAATTACTCAAAAACGAAAACAAGGACAGAAAGCATTTAATTTTCTTCAAAATTTTAATTTTTTTTCCGCCAGCCAACACAGCAGTTGCCCCGACCCCTCTTCGATTTGCGTGAAACTTTATCCAAAGCGGTAACTTTTGTCCCTGATCACGAATCCGAGGTCCATTTTATGATATCTCATGACGGAGGGGCGTTACGACCCCTTCCATTTTTGAACATGCAAAAAAGAGGTGTTTTTCAATAATTTGCAGCCTGAAACGGTGATGAGATAGAAATTTGGTGTCAAAGGGACTTTTATGTAAAATTGGACGCCCGATTTGATGGCGTACTCAAAATTCCGAAAAACGTTTTTTCACCAAAATAAACACTTAAAAAGTTGTAAAAACTCTGCCATTTTCCGTAGCTCAACTCAACTCAACTATTTTGAAACATTTAGAACATCATTTTTCATATAAGAACAAAATTCTTCATTTTAAAATTTCGTGTTTTTGTTTTTTTTTTAAAGTTGGTCGTCGTTGGTCATGGCCGTTCATGGTCACCCGCAACAGACACGGAAGACAAAACAATAAGAAACGCAAAAAGTAACTTTTTCAAAACTTGTTTTTTGTACAATCACGATAACTTGTAGAATATTATTACTTTCTAAAAAATAACACTGCAAAGTTAGAAAAAAACACGAAATTTAAAAATGAAAAATGTTGTTCTAAATGAAAAATTACCCTTCTGGGTTAATGTAAATTCGAAAAGTACATCAAATTTCCTATAAAATGACATGTTCCAAAAAAATTTACAGTTGAGTAACGGAAAATGTCAGAATTTTGTTGTTTTGCAGACAAACGTTTTCTAAAATAAAAAACTAAGGTTTTATGAGGTACTGTTGTACTTCGAAATTAGAAATATAAAAAAAATCAGCTGGTTAAATCATGCTCAGAACAAATATCAACGTGGGATTTTTAAATTGTTTTCAGTTTATTACAAATCAAATTCCATTGAATTATTAAAGTTGTATAAAAAAAGGCTCCCCGGAATTATAGAGCCGTATGGCATTCTGCTTTCTATAATGACTTTCTTAATTTGGTATGTCATCATTTTGTTTTTTTTTTCTTTTTTTTTCGAGCATATCAAAAATACGGATAACAGTATAAAATTTATGCTGATTTTAATTTCTGCATCTTAGACCGGGCCGTGGCTTAATGGCTCCCGCCTCATGAGCGGAAGGTTCAGGGTTCGATTCCCGACCGGTCTCCTTGAAGTTTTTCGACTATAACTGAACTTTGAATATGAATAAAAAACGAACGGAATCAGGTGGGATTTAAACTCTCACACCTTTGGATTGGTAGTCAGATGTTCTAGCCATTTGGCCACCGAAGGGGTTGACACCCCTTGAGTGAATTAATCCGTAGTGGTGAATTAATGTCACAAGGTCATTTACTATATAATACAACAATCCCTTCCCTAACGATTCCCCACCACCATTATAATCTATAAATAACTCGAACCGGTTGGTACGGTATGTCCCCGGCTTCTTCTTCTTCCCCTTATGATTCTATGAAATGTGGGTTCCGTTCATAGAATCTGTCTCATGCGGTTAATGCAACGCAGTAGGCCGGGCCGCTTTAATGAGTGTAATACACTTCGGGGGTTCTCGGAAGTACTGCAATCATTAATAATGACAAGAAGGAACTTGAGGCGTAATCTAACCATAAGTTCTTCCCGGATGCTTTATTCGGACTGGCTGCGCTTGTGTTCGATTAGATTAGATTAGATTAGATTAGATTTTAATTTCTGCATCTGAAAATCAGCCGATTCTAACCGCGGACTTAAACCATACAAAAAATGTTTTAAGCTCATGGAATTATTTGAAAAACTGTGTTCAACAATATTTTTAAATGTTTGAATTAACTTAAAAATGATAAAATCAATGAAAAATTTGTCTCAGAAATATTAGCACATTTTCCAGGAAATCATCTTAACTCTTTCAGGACTGTCAATTTCTGGAGGCCATAAAAAGTTACTTTTTTTTACTATAACCGACTTTAACCTTCGGGAAGTCGCGTGTTTTGGCATTTCTTAAAAGTGCTGTTACAAAGTTTGTACAAAGTACACGTACGCGACTGCCCGTGGGTTAAACGGCTATCGTTTGAAATCTGTGCATTATCGAAGATATTTAAGTATATTTCGAATAAATATTTGAGCAACATAAACATGACAAATTTTTGACAGCCTGTTAAAGGAAACCAAACAAATCTTCTGTTCTGTGAAATTTGCATAAGTTTTCAATTAATTATTAAAAAATTACATTTTTCACTAGGTCATGGTCATGGTATTGTCTTTTCTTGTTGTCTAGCTTCGCTTAACGACATGGCGAAAATAAATTGAGGTTTATTGAGTTTTCACGAAGAACAAATAAAATTAAAAATAACTTCATGTATACCAAATTTGCTCTTCAAGACGAGTGAGATGAGAGCATAAGGTTTAAAGTCACCAAATTCAACATCTTTTGAAATAAAAAAAATTGGACTCTATCGTACAAAAGTTTTCAGAGAGAATTATGGTAAATAAGACCATCTACATACAGAGCCCTTTTTTCTTTTTTAATCTTTCTTTGACACTCTTATTTTAAATAAAAAAAACTGTTATAGTAAAATATAAACAAAACTTTAATAACTCAAAAGTTACTTTAATTACCCATGAATTACTTTGAATTACTCTTATTACCAATTAATTAATAAGTAAATAATTAAAATCAAAGTAATAAATAATTATTCACCAGCCTTGCTGGGAACCCTGGGAATCAGTATAGTATTTCATTATGGGTTACATACACAGCAAAAGAAAAGTGTAAATTTGGAAGGTGTAATTTTTGAAGGTTGAAGATACACTCTTTTATGATGTAATTTTACCTCAATTTAAACTGAAAATTCGACATTGCACCAGAATAGTGGTGAAATTACACATTTTCATGAGTAAAATTACACATTTATTGTGACATAAAAGATGTACCCCTTCCCAGATGTAATATTACCATGATTTTTTTCTCTGTATCACCTGCGCTTTTTATGAAGCTTTTTGCAACATCTTAGGCAATATGCTACAAAAATTTCGAACAAAAAAAAACGTAGACTTGCTTTCAAATAAGACTTAAAAAATAAACTTAAAAATATAAAAAAATCTTAGGGAACCGGCGAACTTTGACCACTATTCAATATGATGCAATGGCTCCGAAAAACAGCAATACTAAAATTAGGAAGAACGATATAACGTTATGATATTTTTGAAATGTGTATAACAACTAATCATAAAAGGGACCATCCACAAACCACTTTTTTGGAAATCTCAACCCCCCCCACCCCATCGTGGACAATTTTCTTACAAATAAAATCTTTTTTGTAAGCGTGGACAATCGCCAGACCACAATATGTTTATTTTTTATTTTTTGGGAAACCGGGGAAAAATACGAAAAAATCTTGGAAAATTTGTCCCTTGAAATCCCGGAATACAATTTTCAGTATCAACTCGGATCACTTTGCACTTTTCGGCAAAATTGTAGAAGGTTAAATTTCACATCAAAATTTTACCATTTTACTTTGCAACAATATCTCTAAAAAGATGCACATAAATATAAAAAAATCTGTTTGGTACTTCTCGATTGTTATTTCGATTTAACATTAAAAACTGTAATCAAACAAATTGCTAGGGAATCAATAAAAAAAAATCATTCTTCCCTAAGGCTCAAAAGTTACTGGTTCATTCTTTTTTTCGCTGAAACATTTAAAAAATAATTAAAATTAAAAAAAAACACGCACGGATTCCGAGAAATCGGTTTCCTGTGAAAAAAGTTAATTTATAAATCGGATTTGTTTTTCTTCCGTGAACCGATATTTCTGAATAGACGTCATCATTACCTTCAACTTTGCCGAAGACTCCAGCTCGATTAGGAAATTCCTTCATAAGATACAGATTTTCGAATATTTTCGTACCATTTTTGTATGGGCAGCTGCAAAATTGTATGGTGACTTTTATGGGTGAACCAAATGACTTCTTTGATCATATGTAAGGTCTCCACAAAGTTTGGGCCAATAAAAAAATACAAAAATATGTCCATATTTTCAGTCATTTCACCGTTTTTCGTAATCCTTAATCCTATTTTTGCACTGCATTCTAATTTTTAAAATAACACTCCACTAATTTTTCCCTTATAATTTCAAAAATAAACCAACTTGCTATGACATGACATAATTTACCAGCTGATTAAATCCAATCATCGTGACTATCATTTAGCTCGTCCCCAGAGCGCTCAAACTCAATTTACTATCACATTCCACGGTGATAACGGTTCACCAGTCGCAACGAGCGCGCAAATTCAATCTGGATCAAATCATCACGCGTGGAATCACACTTATGTTGTTGGTACAGTTTCAAACCACTCCGCGATGGTAGGTCGGATAGAAATCACAACTCCCCGATCACGTACCGGGTCCTGCAGCAGCCGCACCAACCGTTCCCGCGCACTCAGGTTATCCTTCCGGCGAATTAACAGAAATATCTTCCGCACGTTCAAACATCGCAGCGCTTTCTCGAGCAGAACCTTTCCCAGAAATCCGGTCCCCCCGGTGATGAGCACGGTGGCATCGTGGTACATGGCCAGCACTCGGTTTTCCTGACCACCGGCGGGCTCTTCGTGGTCATCATCACTGCTGATGCTGCTGCTGTTGCTCCAAGAACAACGTTCTGCCGCGGAAACCGATTCCGCGGTCTCCATGTTTAAGTTCGGCGAATTCAAAAGCACCAACAACCACTCGGCGAGCACCCCGGAAGTGCACTGGAACCGACGGGGGATAAGGCGCAAGGTTCACCCAGCGACCTACAAAGGCGTTGGGAGGTGCTGAATGAACCGACGGCAGGTTTTACCACCCCGTGAGGAGTGGTTGATTCTCGAGCGGTACCTGCTTTGAATTATTCAAAAAGGGTGGAATGATTGGAGTGGGATTTATTAGTTTAGGAGAGATTTGAGTGTCCAGTGTTTGTCTCCAGAATATTAAACAGGCAAATAACACCAATCGAATGTGTCAACAAAATCAGATCAGAAAAAAAAGTTTTATTCGGTATATTCGGGTTCTCGAACAATTTTACATATGATTAACACCAAACTCATTAACAGTTTCAAGCCATTGCTGATATACAACGCCTAGAAGAAAACACTTTGGGATTGCTTTGTAAAACTGCACGCACCATGTATCAATGCATTGAAGTGCTAACCACTGTAAGTAGGCCTTATGGCCTATCTACACTAGGGTGCCAATAAAAAAAATCGACATCAGGGATACCCTCTGCCCGATTCCTTAGGCAAAAATAAGTATCTGTGTAAATTTTTAGCCAAATCGGTTAAGGTTTAAAGGTCGCTTTTAATCGTTGGAATTTATATTGGGAAAATCGCAAAAATGTATGCAGAAAAACATCGTTTCAGTGTTTTTCTGCCAGGTGGCTCTGGTCTCTTCCAAATTTGTTCAAGAGTGAGATTGTAAGAAATTTAATTCCCTACAACTTTGCCCAAGGGTGCAAAACGATCGGAGTTGATCCTGATTTTTGGTGACCTTTTTTCAGTTTAAAATTATTTTCTTATATATCACAGTTTAAAAAAACATGGCAAAATTACATCTATAAAGAGGTACATCTTTTATGATAAAAAAAAGGTTTAATTTTACTCTAATGATGTGTAAATTTACATCTGGCATCTATACCGTAAACCGGGGTGACTTTGATAGGATTTTAATTTGTTTTTGGAATATCTTCCAACAGGTAAGGTTTTTCTCAAGATTATTATTTTTAAAACATGTACTGGGGTAGGCCACACAAAATCCATGCAATATTTTGGAAAAAAAAGTTTTTTCAATAGTGTTTGGAAAAATAGTTACATTAAAAATTCTAAGTTTAAATTCCGGGGTGACTTTGATAGTCATAGTTTTTCTTGTTAAAATCATATTTAAGATGTTCAAACTTTATTTGTAGGTTAAATGTACCATCACTAAAGTAGCTGATAAAGCTTTTAAGAAAAAAATCAATGTTTATATTTAGTTAACTAAGTTCATAAGCTTTTTAACAAAATACATTTAAATATTAGGTAAAATTTGTTAAAAAGTCAGAATTTTGCCAGAAATTTTTTTAAACTCGTTTTTTAAATAAAATGATCGATTTATATTCTATACTACACTGAGTTCGAAGCACGAATCACAAGTTTTCACATTTTACAAGAAATTTGTTCAACTGAATTTGCTTGTAAATTAGGATATTTTTTTTAATTGTGTTTCAAAAACACATATTATTTATTATTTATAAACTTAATTAACCTTCTCCTAGTGGAAAATTGTCCAATGAATCCGAAAATGCATTCCGTTTACCGATTCAAAATCATGTTCATTGAGAAAATCATCACACTTTGAAAAGTTTACAATAATGACTTTCATCAACATTTTCTTAACTATAGTTTACTAACTTTTTAAACTTTTCAAAATTTTATGAAAGGTTCTTCTTGAGGTACTTTGAACACTTCTCTACCACGGCCAGTATGATTTTAAACCATTCCGTACGTATTTTAATTGTACTCTTCATTTTGCGGAAAAATCGCGAACCTATCAAAGTCACCCCGGGTATCAAAATCACCCCGTTTTACGGTACATCTTACATCTATACGAGATTCGTAGAGGTACATTGGCTTTGATCGTCTAGTTTTCACAGCGGTGAGTTGGCCATGCGGGCTGGGGCGCGGACTTAGTAAGCTAAAAACAGTGTTGTGATTTTGAGCGCTCATCCGCTCATGAGCGAGTATTTTTCACTCATCGGTGAGGAGGAGCGCTACGCGAGCTGGCTCACGTTTGCACGTGCTCATGTTTGCTCATTTATTTTTATGAGCGCAAATGTTCATCGCTCGTGCTCGTGCTCATGTTTGCTCATTGAGCAAAATGAGCGGTATTTTTTACCTGTAACGGGTATACGATAATAACTTCAGGGTGGAATAGGCTAATCTTAATAATATTGGATGAAGATATTTTTCATAATTTTTGTTTTGAAGCTTATTTTGGAGTCAGAGTTAAGGTGTCAAATTAAGATCTGTACACAGTAAAAAATCATGGTAATATTACATCTGGGAAGGGGTACATCATTTATGTCAGAAAAAAGCGTAATTTTACCTCTGAAAATGTGTAGTTTTACAACTTTTCTGATGCTATGCCACTTTTTCAGTCTAAATTGAGGTAAAATTCCAACTTTAAAGAGGTAATACTCAACCTTCCACAATTACACCTTCCAAATTTACACTATTTTTTAACTGTGTAGTAATAATCCGATTAATACAAATTAAGTTGATAAAAGAGTAACACATGAAAGTGAACTATTTAATTAAGCTGAAAAGTATCTTGTAAGGTGAACACATTTTTTTTCTTGTTAGCACGTTTCGTCATGTTTTAAATTTCTGGGCACCTCATCTTGATTAATCAATTATTTGTAAATAATTTTGCATAGTAAATGTCACATCTGCGTTTTAGATTAATTTAACATAAAGTATCTTATTTATGTGCTGGAGTCAATCCAAATAAATAAATGAGAAATGAGCGTACCCACAGGTAAAAACACGTTTTAATATAAAAAATCGATTGCCATCCTTTTAACAGCCTTTTTAAGACCTAAAAAAGCCGTTCCTAGAAAATTTACTCTAAATTTGAAAATTAAATAAGCTAAAAAGAGTGTCTGGAATTATAAGCAAATTAAGTCACCTTAAATGCTAATCAGCCATTTTTCATTAATCGTGAATTTAATCAAAAGTAGTTTTGATCCTATATACCTTTTTTTTTCATCGCATTGCTAATAACTCATCAGGATCAACTCGGATCTTCTTGCATCACCCTAATCTACAATCACTTTACTAAAAAAATAAGCTTAGAACTTAGCTCATCTGTATTTTTTTTTTGGAACATATCATTTTTAGGGAAATTTAATGTACTTTTCGAATATGCATTAACCCAGAATGGTCATTTTTTCATCGAAAACAAAAAATTTCATTTTAAAATTTCGTGTTTTTTGTTACATTACACTGTAAAGTTTACAGGGTTGAGGGGTTTTCTTGTAATCATCACGAGTTATCGCGATTTTACGAAAAAAAGTTTTGAAAAAGTTTATTTTTGCGTTTCTCTTTGTTTTGCCGTTCGTGTCTGTCTCGGGTGACCATGACCGGCCATGATCAAGTAATACCAACATTTGGTATTTTCATGTCATTTTTTAGTGCAGCAGTTGCAGTTAGCGAGAAAACGGAAATGATCCATATGCAACAGCCAAATCTACTCACCTGATGATTCCATGTTGTTCTTAGTGATATTCTTCACCACATCGAATATATTTTTCATTGACGAACGGCTCTTAAAGCTTCTGAAAAATAAGTGTTATTAAAATTAAATTGGATTGAAATTCACCAAAATTCAATAATCTGTCGCTTTGAGACATCATTTTAGCGCTAAATTAATTATTTTGTCAAAATTGGTCATAATTTTTCCCATAGTTTCAGAGGAATTTGATAAAATACTGTAATACCAAAATATGGTGTCCGACCATTGACAAATCCTGCAATATTGCAATATCAAAACAATACCTTGAATTGGTATGATGCCAAATTTTGCTCTTGCATAATGCTTAAGACAAATTTTAAAGGGTCCAGGAATACCAAAATTTGGTATTGATACCAGAGAAAGGTATTATTACACATTTCCCTTGTTATTTACCCATGCTCGGGATATGGGTTTATGGCCAATAAACAAAAACTTTTCCACAGAACAAATGATACAAAGCCCGAAGGCATCATCCCAACACATCATCCTGCCAAAATAATTGGCATGGTTAAGTCCTACGGTGCACCGGAACCGGATCCAATTGGCCACCAATCGACATCAGCTCAGTGCACCGTTTCCGAAGCTGTTCCGGTGCACCAAAGATCTTGACCGTGTCATTTATATTTGCAGGACGACGTATTCATTTCAAGCGCCAGCTTCCCCTAACCTCCTATTACTTTATACTCGAACGACACAGCACTTGCAATAACACACCTCGAAAACACACACTCGTCCTTTCGAAGCAAGTCCTGTCCCGCCGGGTGAGTGATGACAAACCAATAAGAGAAGCGAGAACCGTCACCACCACCACCATCGTGACCAATACAATCTATGATATGCGAACACAAAGCCCCCTCATGCCACTGCCCTGTTGTAATAATTGATATGGGAATATTGACCATCGGCTGGGTTCAATCCAAACTAGCCGCCCAGGTACAGTGTGGAATGGGACAAAGGTATCATTCGACGTCACGAACTGATATTCTATTGAAATAGTGAAGTAGATTGAATCAACTTTAGTGCTGAAAAAAAAACAGAGCTCGATAGCAATGTACAACTAATATTGGCAGAATGTTTCGAAGAATAATCATAACATAAACAAACCCTTTTTTTTTCTTTCTTTTTAGTGAAAATTTATTCCAACGTTATGATTCCAATGAATAAACAGCATAAAAAAAAAGTTCTTCACAGTTCACTTAATAATAGGGACTCATGCCTGAAAAGATAAACAGTTTTAAGGTAGAATAGATATTTTTTGAAAAAAAAGAAAGGTGCAAATTGCGTACAAAACCAAGTTTTTACATACATTTGCTACGGACGCGAAAAACAGACACTTTAAAACGTAAAAATGATTGATGAAATAAATTTGAAAACAAAACATTTTAATTTTCAACCTGACATACAAAACAGTTCAACCGACTTCTGTTAAGAAAAACACTATTCATTTTGATGATGATTGGATGATTTGAAACTTTACTTCTCTTGATCCTTTTTTTCTGTCGCATTTTATACTTGTATTTCCTTTGTTCAGTTACGTTTTGGTATCAAATCGAACACAAAGCACGCGTTAAATTCAAGGGAACACAAAAAAAACTCTGCGCACTTTCTGAAACTCTCATCATGCAAAAGCGCATAAAACAAGTTAGACAAGTTAATTAGACATTTATGATTTCATAAAAATGAAATAAAATAAAAAGAAAAAACGAAGCATTCAATTACTAAAATGGAATCCTCACTTTTAACAACACTTCAAAGAATCAATCAAGAAGTTTTCTGCAACGCCGAGATTTTTTCATCTCAGCTAGAAACTTTCCCGCCGAGATTAAGTGAGTATGTGCCGACAATCCAAAAACCGATAACTGCCATTATCGGGAAAACAGCATAACCGAATTACCTATAATGGCTGCAGACAACTAGGGATAGGGAAAAATCAGTTTTAAATCATTCGATTGTAGTTGATCTAATATTCTTAAAAAAAATAGAGTAGCTCAACGTTTTAATACAGAATCTTTGAAGTTATCAAATTTTATTGAAACAATCATTCCGGGATAATTTTTCAAAGTGTTTTCTACCTTCAAGACTTTTTTTTCAAATAATTGGATCAAAAAGTATCACTAAATGCTTCAAAGATAGTAACAGTTATAGTACTATCACAACATTTCAAAATAAACTATAAATTCATGAGAATATTTCGCTCTTCCTAGAGTGTTACGTCTGTTTAGTTGTGCAGTCCAAGTATTCACACTTTGTAAAAAGGCCGAAGAGTGCTCTGTCTGAATAAAACTAAAAAATCAAACAATATTCATTGTTTACTGAATACGCAAAGTATCGAGTCATCGATTGTACATGTTTTTGGGGAAATTATTTTTTTTTTGATTACTATTAGTGAAATTCAGCGATCTTTTTGACATGAGTAGTTATGTGACGAAGAGGTTTTTTAAATTATTAATATAAATTTCTTCTACACAGCAAAAAAGTTGAATTTTAGATAGTTTTGGTGATTGGTTGAATATAACCTCTTTTTGAGCATTTTTCCTTAAAAAACGAGTAAAAATATGAACCTAGAGGGTGACGATTCTCGAGATTTTCAATTTCCCGGGAATCGAGAGTTGAATTTGTCCATTTCCCGGGAATTCCCGGGACCCGGGAGTTTTTTTTTACTATGCCAATAGTGGCAAAATTCAAAAAGAAAAGTATTAAATTCATTATTTATTCGTTAAATTAAGAGCGAGTCCACGAACAGGGCATACCCCTTTGTATGGGACGTCGTTTGGACCTCACCAATCTGTCAGAAATTTTCAGGGGTTGTTTGTACATATAAAACTAGCATCTGGCCAAAATATGAGCACTCTAGGTCAACGGGAAGTGGGGCAAATCGGGACACAAAGTTTGAAGGTTTAAAAACGTCAAAAGCTCAAAAAGGCTATAACTCAGGCAAAATTCAATTTAATTTCAAAATTCAAAATGCATCTGAAAGGGCTTAAAAAATGCAACAAAATGCAGGGTAGAGCATCCCAATTGGTTGAATCTGAAGGGAGTTATTGGCATTTTAGTGAAAAAATAGCATTATTTTCAAACTCAAATAAAAAAGTCTTCCATCCAGATATCAACTCGGTTCGACCTGCAGCTTGTAGGGGACATCTGGGACTACCATCCGAGACTGAGAACGCTTTGGGTAAGGCAGTTAAACGTATTTAATAGATACTTTTACTTTTAGTGAATTTTTTGGTTGTACATTTTTGCTCGGGGGACCCCTTAGATCAAATTTTCCGATGATAATTTTATCATATTCGTGTTCCTGAGACAATTTCACAATAGAAAAATGCATAAAAATGTTTATTTTCATCCATTTTAACCCTTTAAAAATTAAAAGTTCAAAAAAAAACTTATATTCACAGTTATTTAAAATCAAGTTCGTTTCCAAGGATACTAGATGACACCAGAAAAAAGCAGCTTCTTAACTTTTTTAAACTTTTATTTTTAAGAGGGTTAAAATGGATGAAAATAAACATTTTTATGCATGTTTCTATTGTGAAATTGTCTCAGGAACACAAATATGATAAAATTACCACCGGAAAATTTGATCTAAGGGGTCCCCGAGCAAAAATGTACAACCAAAAAATTCACTAAAAGTAAAAGTATCTATTTAATACGTTTTACTGCCTTACCCAAAGCGTTCTCAGTCTCGGATGGTAGTCCCAGATGTCCCCTACAAGCTGCAGGTCGAACCGAGTTGATATCTGGATGGAACACTTTTTTATTTGAGTTTGAAAATTATGCTATTTTTTCACTAAAATGCCAATAACTCCCTTTAGATTTAACCAATTGGGATGCTCTACCCTGCATTTTGTTGCATTTTTTAAGCCCTTTCAGATGCATTTTGAATTTTGAAATTAAATTGAATTTTTCCTGAGTTATAGCCTTTTTAAGCTTTTGACGTTTTTAAACCTTTAAACTTTGTGTCCCGATTTGCCCCACTTCCCGTTGACCTAGAGTGCTCATATTTTGGCCAGATGCTAGTTTTATATGTACAAACAACCCCTGAAAATTTCAGGCAGATTGCTGATGTCGATGCGAGATGGGTATGCTTTGCTCGTGGACTCGCTCTTAAGTATCCTCAAAATTTTGAGGAACTATATAGTTTACTACAATTGTTTTAAAATGTTTACCAATCATAATTCGCAATGAGTGACTTTTCAAATGTTGCACAAACTTGTTCCATGAACTTCTTATTATTAAATTTTTGTGAAGTAAAAACATAGCTAATATATAATTTCCCAGTATCGAGATTTTTGCAATATGATAAATAACGACTCAAAATAACAATTTAAACTTTTTTTTATCTTTTTTAAGGTCAACTGTAAATTTAAATTGAAGATATATTTACAGTTATCAGGAAAACCGGAGTATTCACAATTGGCGAACCTTAACTTTACAAAGATTACCGCTCCAGAGTTTTTTTTTTCCCAAAATATAATGTAATATTGAGGTTGACGTGAAACATAAATTGACATCGCTTTGACATAAAAAAAAGAAATTACCTTGAAAATTAACTTAGGTACCTAGAAAAAAAAAAGACAATTGCTATGCTCGAGAGAAGATATGGAATTTGAACTTATCTTGAAAAAGCTTTTACCTCTTAGAAATAATAAATAAAAATAATATTTCTAGAGTTTTTTTCATAACGTCCTATAAACACTCTGGATTTATAAAAAAGAAAACATTGAATTTCATTTCTGGGGTGTAACTGCAGAGTATGTTTTAAGGTAAATTTTGGGGTCCACATTTTTTGGCTTCTCTAAATTATAGTTATTGGATTTTTTGACAAGTTAAAATTTAAAAATAAAAAAAATATATATGAATAGGAAGATTAGAGAACCATTGGTTAATTTGAATTTGAACATAGAACATTAAACACCCAATGTTACAAAACAATTTTGAATTTTTCAAATACTTCTTGATTAGTTTATATAATTTTGCTTCAAAATTTATAAGTTTAAAATTTCCCGGGAGTCTCGACCGAATTTCCCGGGAATCGAGAAGTCCAAAAATGGTCGATTTCCCGGGAAATTTTTCCCGGGAATTCCCGCTCGTCACCCTCTATATGAACCCGATGAAAATTCACCAGTTCCTGATGTGTAAGCAAAGACAGAACTATGAAAAATAATTGAGTTTTGAAACAATACTTTTGGAAATTTTGTCTTTCAAAACCAAACTTTTTGGTTTTTATTATTAAATAAAAATACATCGGTAAAGTTTAAAAGTTCATTATTTTTTATACGAACAAAAAATAATGAGATTGTTAAAATCAAATTTATGTCCATATTTGCGTTATTAACGACTTGGAAATTATAAGCATAAGGTAGTTTTCAAAAATTTTGAACATGAATTGGCAGTAAATAAGAGCAATTCCATGTCAAATAGGGAATCGGTTGTACCGGACCCTCTCCGATTTCAATGAAACTTTGTAGACATGTTATCCTAGGCATATATAAGCCATTTTTGTGTATATGGAGCCAGTTTCACTCGATAATGACATTTGAGAAGGGCGTAAGTGTTTTCAATATTTTTGTATTTCATAATTTAAATATTGCTGTATCTCGAAGCCGTTGCATCGTATCAAAAAGTGGTCAAAGACAAACTTGTAGGAAATTTGACGGGCTTTCTGAAAAAAATACACTGAAAGAAAAAAACACTCCACTTTTATGAGATTTTTTGATTTTTAAGTATAAAAGTCAAATTTGAAGGTGAGCCCACGATTTTTTTCCGTTCAAAATTTTTGTGAAAATAGGCTAAGATGTTACAAAAAGACTCACGAAATATGCAGGATGGAGCAACTCACCTAAAAAATACAAAAATCATTTACTGAAACTGTTTTTTTGAAAAGTGCTCTAAACGTCAAAATTTTCAAAAACCAAATACGAGAATCGATTTTCCAGACAATTTTACATAAAAGTCTTCATATTGACTACTGTCCTAAGTCCAATCCTTGTGAAGTTACAGCGGTTTTAAAAATAAAAATGTTGAAAAATAGGTTTTTTGATGGTTTTTGGCAATTTCTATACGACTGACTTGATTTTTCAGTATCGGAAATATTTTTACCGGAAAGCTCGTCCAATTTCCCATAAGTTCGTCTTTGACCACATTTCAATTGGATGTATGGGCTTACAGATATAAGCTAATTTACTATCCAGGTTACTATACTACACTGAAAAAATATTATGTTTTCAGTTATCAGCAATGTAATTAGCTTATATCTGTAAGCCCATACATCCAATTGAAATGTGATCAAAGACAAACTTATGGGAAATTGGACAAGCTTTCCGGTAAAAATATTTGCGAGTCTGAAAAATCAAGTCGGTCGTATAGAAATTGCCAAAAACCATCAAAAAACCTATTTCTTCAACATTTTTATTTTTAAAACCGCTGTATCTTCACAAGGATAGGACTTTAAACAGTGGTCAATATGAAGACTTTTATGTAAAATTGTCTGGAAAATCGATTCCCGTATTTGGTTTTTGAAAATTTTGACGTTTAGAGCACTTTTCAAAAAAACAGTTTCAGTAAATGATTTTTGTATTTTTTTAGGTGAGTTGCTCCATCCTGCATTTTTCGTGAGTCTTTTTGGCACATCTTAGGCTATTTTCACAAAAATTTTGAACAAAAAAAAATCGTGGTCTCACCTTCAAATTTGACTTTTAAACTTAAAAATCAAAAAATCTCATAAAAGTGGAGTGTTTTTTTCTTTCAGTGTATTTTTTTCAGAAAGCCCGTCAAATTTCCTACAAGTTTGTCTTTGACCACTTTTTGACACGATGCAACGGCTTCGAGATACAGCAATATTTAAATTACAAAATACAAAAATATTGAAAACTCTTACGCCCTTCTCAAATGTCATTATCGAGTGCAACTGGCTCCATATACACAAAAATGGCTTTTATAGGCCTAGGATAACATGTCTAAAAGTTTCATTGAAATCGGAGAGGGTCGGGAACAAAAGTACCAGAAAAATTCCTGATTTGAGCTGGAATTGCTCATAATCTGTTTTCAGAAATTGCATTGCTTTCTGATGATCACTTCATTTTATAATACATTGTATCATTTTGCTAAAATTTTACATTTAATTATAAATTATTTAAAATTTATTTAATTTTTTGATAAGTTAAGAATGGTTTGAAAACGAACAGCGAATATTTTTAAGCTATCTCTTTTTTGTATGTTGAATGATTATTTATTGAAAGTCAGCCAGGTAAATATATTTTAAATCACTTTAGAAAAAAAATCACAGTAACAAAGTATGAAAAGACGAAACTTTTGGGACACGGGAATCCATCCCATTAATTTTAATTTATTTTTCAGAATTATAAGATTTTTATTAATCCTACTTTTTTACTTAAAAGTTCAAAAGAATTGTTTTTACGTTTAAAAAAAAACAATAAAATGAAGTTATGCTCAAAGATGATTTATAGGGCGTCCAATTTTCCCGGGTTTTGAATTTCCCGGGAAACGGGAAATGTATTTTTGAAATCCCGGGATTTTTTTAAACAGTTATAAAATCTATGTTTTCATTATATTTGCATGATTTTCAAGCTTAAAATAAGCTCAATGCTATTCATTGGTATTAATTTACGCTTTAATCTAAACAAGGATAGCAGTTTTTAGATAGCTTGCAAGATTTTTTTGTTCTTTGTTGTGCTTTGGTTTCATATCTAATATCTAAGCCAATGTGATTCAAATTAAATAAGTCTCATATAAAAACATTTTTATATATGTCATGACAAGAAAAGCATAAAAAATCTTTTTAAATGTCTAAAATAACATATAAAAAGACAACATATAAAATTATACTAGTTAAATTTTGTATAAGACATTCATGTTTTAATAAAAAATATTTAACAAATTATCTTAAAGTCATTACCGCCAACTAGGGAAAATCGGGACTACAGTCTAAATAGGTACAGGAGATTTGAGAGCAATTAATTTGGAGATCGATGTACTAATTGTTTTGTTCTGTTCCTGTTTTAACCGAAATCAATCAAAAAAATAAAAACATTATGCAAAAAAAATGACTAAAACAGCTGTCTTAATTCGATACATTCGTCTTGATTTGCCAAAAATGTTTCATGAAAAATAATTTAAAATGATATTGTTTTTTAAATTTAAAATCAAAAATATACGTAGTCTTTTCAAAAATATATAAAATTTAATAAAACATATTTAAAGCTCTAGGCAATTTGCGGATCTCCTTTATAAGTCAAATTAATGCTGATACCTAGTTTGAATAGGTCCTATTATTATCCGCGCACCACCGCGCAAAAATTGAGTGGTTTGTCGTAAGCGTGCACATCAGCCTGTGGCGCAACAGGTTTTGACAGGTTGCGCTCGTATTTTGATGTTTGTCTGCCTTCACAGTAACATATGAAAACACAAAAGCTTATAGAACATTAAAAAAAACCCAATGCTTAATATTTTATTTATTTTTATATCGTTGTTCGTTTATTTCCACAACAAAACCTGAATTTCCAGACCAAAATTTGATATTTTTTTCCAATTTCGGGAATTCCCGGTTCCCGGGACAAAATACAAAAAATCCCGGAATTTAGGAATTCCTGGTTTTGGAAAAATCCCGGGAATTTTGTCCCGGGAATTCCCGGGATGGACGCAGTAATGATTTATCAAAACGAGGAGTCATTAAATCACTATCAAATATTATTTCTTAAAATTGATTATAATATAATGAAATTATTTTTCCCAACCCTGTACGAAAAAACTCCAAAACTCGAAGCTCAATCCACTCCTTCTGTCTGGAAAACCCCCGTTAATGAAGCACACAACAAAGGAAAGGATTCAAGGAATCAATGATTTCTTTTTCTTCGATTTATTAAGTTAGGATTTAGCCAAATGAAATAAATTACGCGATTCCGCAAGTCTGACGATACACTGGAAGCTGCTTTGGTTTGTTTGCCAGGACGGTGTTTCATAAGTTATTTATCACAATTACGTTTCACGATTACGACGCTACACATACACAAACACACAAGGGCACGTTCACATATACAATCACAGTGCAAAAGCACACGTATAAGCACTTGATTCAAGCTGGAAGGTAGGTGGCGCTCAATTGTAACCCCGATATCCGCTAACCAGGCTGGTGCTCGTAAATCCGGCCGGGTTCGTGCCGGAGTAGTAGCCGTAGCCTACGTTGCGATTACCGTAGTAATTGCCACCACTGTACCCCAGGTAGGACTGCAGCCCTCCGTTACCTCCGAATCCTCCGTAGCCACCGTAACCGCCCCCGTAACTGCCGCCGTAGCCACCCCCTCCGTAGCCCGGATATCCTCCGAGTGAGTTCGTGCCCGGATAATAGCCCGATGATCCTGGGTAGCCACCGGTACTCTGGAAGAGGATGTTTTAAAACGAGAGATAGTTAAAAATCAGAACCAGTGGCTGTAGTATCGAGTTTTTTATCGGATTTTTGAGCCGGATTTGTGTTTTCACGTGAAGTGAATGTCGACGTCGTCGTGCTATCTTGTCGCACCCGCCATTATGACGTTCCGAGAAAAACGCGTTTTAATGTTTGACCTTGAATATACAAAAACGAGAGCACGCAATGTAAACAATAACAAACACGTTTTGTTTGGCTGACCATTCTGTGCATTGTCCCGAAGTTTGGTTGAAGTTGGTTGCTGGAGTCCCGAGTTATAATTACAAATGTTTACGGTAGTCTAACTTGTACGTGCGTCAAACGCGTTCTGACCTGAAATCCCTTTGGCCAGTTGTCGCACTTACATCAATTTTCAGGGAGTGACAAGATAGCACGACAAGATTGAAACTTCTTTCATATGAAAAGTGACAAAAATTTTCGGAGCTTTTTTGGTTTTCATTGAATATCTTAGGATTGAAATCGAATTTTGAGGATCTGTGAAGGTCAAAAGATGTGGCATTGCGAGATGCACAAAATGGCGTTCTTAACTCAATTTGGCCCAAAATGCACGTACGACAAGTTAGCACGACGGCGACGATGTAGTAGCTTAAGCGGATTATTTCATCGTCGAATATCACTTGCAGGGCAAGGAGCTAATGATTCGGGAGCTAGCGTATTGAGAAATGATGCTTTGAAACTAAATATTAAATTCATAAGAACTAGAACGAAGCTTTGGGATGTTGCTAGCTTGTGGCACGTCACTCTAATCCGTTTCGACAAAAAATCAAGTTACACCAAATCAAAAACCCGATTTAATATCACCAGAGGTGAAATAGAGCATTTCTTACAAAATAATGAAACTCCGACAAATATATTGATGCAATTAATTTTTCAGAAACATAATGATACCACCCAGTGAGAATTTGACCTAAAGCTTCGAATCTTTTAAGGCTAAAACTCAAATACATTATTTAATTAATTATATTTAGGGTAGGGTAGTCATCAATGAGACACGGGGAACAATGATAAAATGGCTCTCACAAGTCGTAGTTTCAACCAATCAGGCTCATATTTGGGGGAAAGGTGTGTCTACTGGATACACGTCTGCCATATACGTGGCTTTGGTTATGGACGCTCCCTTGAAAAGTAATTCATAAATGTTTGATTCTGGGGTGCAAAAGTAAATTATGGTCAAAAAATACTTTTTCGCTCGTAGGCTGCCATTTACACCAAAACTAATATTTCTTCAAATGTCTTTCGACGTTCCATAGGGATTAAGTTGGGCTACAATGTCCTTTCATTAGATTTGGCCAAAATTTAGAATATACCCAGAATCCAGGGCTGTCTCATTGCTCCCCACTCATTTCAGCCCATGGGTAACAACGAGACACTTTGATTTTTTTACATTAAACTTTTCAAAATCTAGGGAAATCCTTGAAAACATGAATTGGAAGTGATTTTTGGCATATTTATTGAGTTTTGACTTCATTTAGCCAAAAATATAAAGTTATTTGGCATAAATAAATGGTTTTTACTAAATTTAAATACTTTTTAGTGAAACTTTTGTTATTAAAAGTTTCATGTTGGCCATATTGCTCTAAAATGTTCAAGGCAAGTCACCTGCAATGGAACAATACAAAAACATGATGTTTTGCTAGAAAAATGTTGATTTTCGTAGAGTGTCTCATTGTTCCCCAGCTGTCTCATTGTTCCTGCCAAGTGCGTCTACAATGAGACAGTTGAATAACTCTGGCTGTAGATGTCGGATCGATCTCATATTTTGGTCAATGATAAAACACATTAAAAGAAAGATAATGCAACTAAAAGCTCATTAAGACATGCTGATGAAAAAATTTGAAAAATCGTTGAAAGTTGAAAACCAAAAGTGTCTCATTGATGACTATTCTACCCTAATTAAGAAAGACATATTGACATTAGCATTAGCATTAGCATTAGCATTTGGAGGACGCCCCACCACCGGAAGGCTCCACAACGCTTATCCCTCTGTTTGGTCTGGTTGTGTTAGACCCTCATCCGGAACAATAATCCAACACGGGAGATACCATGTCTTCATCTTTTGATGAGTGTGTAATACAGCCCAGGGCATAAGGGGGTCCTGGCCGGGTCCAAGCTATCCTCAGGGATTGGGAAGGATCGTTAGTAAACACCTATCTAAAGTGCGCAAGGACCCCTACGTCACCTTAGTGGTATAGATGTTTGTAGGGAGGTTTTGGACTCAATGTTAGTTGGAGAGGTAGAACCCTAGGATACACCTCGAAAGGCGTTGCGGGTTGGTTGTAACAGTATTCCTAATTCCAGTCTATGCTCACCAAGTCGTCATGGCCTAGTGGTTAGCATTTTTGCTTACCAATCCAAAGGACGGGGGATCGAACCCCGCCTCGAGCGACTTTGGTTTTTCGTTCATATTCATCATTTCAAATTTCTGTGTTCTTAACTTTCTCGTTGGGAGCAGATGGGAATCGAACCCAGAACCATTCGCTTACAAAGCAAACACCGTAACCAGTCAGCCACGGCCGCTCCTGAAAGACATATTGACATTATCAGAAAAAAATAAAGGGTACTCAGTAGGGTGCCCAGAAAAAATGACCCCCTGCTCCACAAGCGGAAATCGGTTTTATGGGTTATTTTAAGCATCTGGGTAAATTTTGAGCGAAATTGGATGAGATTAACCCATTGATACCCGAGCCTAAAGTTTGCGAAAAATATGTTTTTAATACAAAAATGACTTTTTTAAATAGCTAATAACTTTTCAGGATCGAGTTTAACAGCTTTGGTATGTTCTACAAAGTTGTAGAGCATTAAATTTTCAATGATAATCTCACTTTTGGGAATATTTGGATGGAAGTAGCGCACCGTGCAGACCAAACCGTAAGAAATGTGGGTTTTCCATACATTTTTTCGATTTTTTCTATACAAACTTCACCTCCGAGTATCAATGGGTAAATGTTGACCGATTCTGCTCATATTTGGCTCAGAGTCCTAAAATAGGTCAAGGAACAATATTCAGCTTGTGGAGCGAGGTTTTGAAAAATAGTCCCATATTCTGGGCACCCTAGTACTCAGTCTTTAATGTTAGTCTATGATAAACTTAAAAAAATATGTATCGATATTGCACTTTGTCGATCTATTATGAGAAGCCAGAAAGAACACTTTCACGCGCAGCGTAAAACGCGCAAGCGTAAATGTGCTGGCGTTTATGCTTCGACTTGACAACTTGTCGATCTTTCGAGCGAGAATGGGCTGGGACTTTGAATTTGATGTTCAGTATATGATTCTGTATAAAACAAAAAAATTAATAGGAAAAAATTGGGTAAAAATAAGACGTAAAACACTGATTTCGCTATATCTCTGGAAATAAATTTTGGAAAAGCTTCAAATTTTGGGCCCAAGCAGTTTATGGCGCATGTTTTCGAATGGCTTTTTGTTTGAAGCTGAATTCTTTTAATTTGATAGTGTTATCAGTAAAATAGTCCAAAAAATACCTCTAAAAATGTCTTTGACCACATTTACTGGTCGAAAATTGTGAATCGAAAAATAAAATGTTCGTCTCCGACCCCACGGCCACAAATCTCAAATAAAAAAATTGTGGGTTTTACGAGCGGTTTTCCAATAATGGAAGACACAATTGCTTAAGAGCGGATACAGACATCGCACAAGTATTTCAGAAAAAGAGCTATAAAAAATCAGGCTTTGAGTTCCGGGATTCAGGCCAAAATTCGTAATAGGATTATTTCTGGGACAATTCTCCGCCATGCACGATTTTTTTAAAATTTCTGAGAAAAGCGTTTTTCCAAAAGCAAACCTTAAACCTTTCTTTTGTAAGAAAGGCAAAAGGTGTTGGGTAATTTCCGAGAACGTTTTAGTGATGCTTCGCCAAGTACCGCTCTGCTTGTATACTGTCAACATTCCTGCTCTGCTGGCTGTCGGCGGATTGAACATGACACTAAAAGCACTTCTCAGCAGGGTGGCTGCAAGCCACCTCCAAAAACCACAATCAAAAGTCCAAGAATGACAAGCTGCCAACCGAAAGTGCATTCTCTCACATGCCATACCATGTTGTGCATACTTACAGGGTAATATCCCCCGGCGCCAACGCCACCTTGCGGGTAGTACCCGCCCTGGGGATAATATCCGGCGCCACCTCCCTGAGGGTAGTAGCCCCTATTTCCACCGTAGTACGGTTTGCCAAACATGCCCAGGTCGAAAACTGCAAAAGCAAAAGGATTGAAAGCGTTTGTTCAAAATCAAAAGCAAAACAAGAAAACACGTACTTCGTTCACTCTGTGCGCCAGGATAAAAGCTG
Source organism: Culex pipiens pallens (assembly GCF_016801865.2). Taxonomy (NCBI): domain Eukaryota; kingdom Metazoa; phylum Arthropoda; class Insecta; order Diptera; family Culicidae; genus Culex; species Culex pipiens. The sequence continues at coordinate 189,478,624 of NC_068938.1, read as the reverse complement.
CTCCTCAACGCTCGTCCCCCCTCGGAGCGGACGCTTGGTTCTACGGCCACGCCATGCGTCTGTGCGGTCGAGTCTGCCTCGGATGATGCCGGTCGGAAGAGGTGAACCTGGTCGTTGCCGGTGCTTCTCTGCTGGCAGTGGATTACGTCCAGTCCGAGAAACGTGGCCAGCAGCAAGGTCTGTTGAAGAGCGGAGTGTTATATCAGATTGTGTAAATTGTGTTAGGTTGATGACCATTTAATCATATTGTGACTAAATTAAATCGACAGGTTTATTGCAAACAAGGTTTCAAGTAGTGAATTATAATTTATCCATTTCATTCACCTTTGATTAATTCATAGCTTATGCCGACAAACTTTTGTGTCCACTTGTATTTTGCACTGTTATGTTTTCGTTGTTTCCATTTTATAATGCCCAGCCCACAAAATTAACAGGAATTGTATTCATCCGCTTGCCCCTTCGTTGACCTACCTCTATTTATCCTGAATAAAAGTTCAGCGCATTTCCGCGTAACGGTGCGCATAAATGAGATCATTTCCAAGAACTTAGCAATGAGTCCTTTCTTCATTATTTGCCACTGTTTGATGTTGTTTGCAAAGGTAAAAAGTGTGTAATCAAAGTCATTGTGTAACAATTAGCAAATTTTAAGGCACGAGTTCTTTTTATTTTTTTACTTGGATGAAATTTTGTCCATGCTCCACTATGTCAAAAGAGGCCATTTTGCATCATACGCCAAACATGTCCAGGTCGAAAACTTCAACTCATTTCCATACAAGTCTGCATCCATTTTTGGGGACTAAATGTATGAAATTCTGAAGCTCGAGAAGGAATATTCTGATCGATTTGGTGTCGTTGGAATAGTTGTATGGAGCAATTTCAATTTGATGTATGGGCTTACAGATATAAGCTAATTACATTGCTCATAACTGAAAACATAATTTTTTTTTCAGTGTAGTTCCTTCAGTGGACCTGGATAGTAAATTAGCTTAAATCATCAAAAAATAAATTTTGAAAAGTGGTCAAAGATGGGAAATCGGACGAGCTCTCCGATAAAAATATTTCCAATGATGAAAAATCAAGTCTGTCTTATAAAATTTTTCAAAAACCATCAAAAAAAAAACTATTTTTTCAACATCTTTATTTTTAAAACCGCTGTAACTTCTCAACGATTGGACTTAGGACAATGGTCAATATGGATACTTTTATGTAAAATTGTATGGAGAATTGATTCTCGTGTTCGGTTTTTGGAAAATTTGACGTAAAGAGCACTTTTCAAAAAAACAGTTTCAGTAAATGATTTTTGTATTTTTTTTAGATGAGTTGCTCCATCCTGCATTTTTCGTGAGTCATTTTGTAATATCTTAGGCTATTTCCACAAAAATTTTGAACGAATAAAAATCGTGGGCCCGCCTTCAAATTTGACTTTTAAACTTAAAAATCAAAAAATCTCATAAAAAGTGATTATTTTTTTCTTTCAGTGTATTTTTTCGGAAAGCCCGTCAAGTTTCCTACAAGTTTGTCTTTGACTCCTTTTTGATACGATGCAACGGTTTCGAGATACAGCGATATTTAAATTACAAAATACAAAAGTATTTAAAACACTTACGCCCTTCTCAAATGTCATTATCGAGTGAAACTGGTTCCATATACACAAAAATGGCTTATATCGGCCCAGGATAACATGTCTAAGTTTCATTGAAATCGGAGAGGGTCCGGTACAACCGATTCCCTATTTGACATGGAATATTTGTATGTTATGTTTAGGACTTATCGGAATATAATTTTTATTATTTAATTGTTTATCAATAAAAATAAAATTTCCAAAATATGTATTTTTAATTTCCGATTTTGTATTTGTTATAAGGTCCATTCATAAACCACCTGATGGTGCGAAATTTGGTTTGGGAAATATGATTGTTTGGAAAAGAAAAATCGCTTTTTTGGAAAATATCGAAAACCTAGACAAAAAAAAATATTAAAAATACTTTTTTCAGAGCAAAATAAATTTGCAATCCAAAAGTACTTCACTATTCTCATTTTCCTTTTTTAATTTTTTTTTATTCGATAAGATGTACCATTTTTAAGTTGTAAAAATAATACTTCTTGAAAGAAAAGTACCCCTGAAAAAAACTTTTTGCCTTCCTCACCTTATTGAGGAAAGGCTTTCAAATCACTCGAAAATGAGCTTTTCAATTTGACCTCCTAGACCCACTTTCACGTATACATATCGGGTTGGAATCAAATTCGGAGCAAATGACTGTGCGTGAGTATGTCTGTAAATCTTTGCACCGAAAAAAATGCAATCGATTATCTCCGGACCGTCTTAACCGATTTCGACCGTTTTAAACGCATTTGATCCTTGTTGAGGTCTCAAAAGACCCTAGTTAATATTATGAAGTTTAGAGAAGTACTTCAAAAGTCATGCTTAAAAAACGATTTTGAGAAAAGCCCGGAAGATTTTAATTAGAAGACCTTTCCAACGAACCGAAAATATTGAAGATCAGACAATCCTATCATAAGTTATAAGCACTTAAATGTTATTTTGACACTTTTTGAAGGCTGGATCTCAACTATTTTGAAGAAAACGTTGTCCGGATGTCTATCATGCAACCTAACGTTGGATGGGTAATCAAAAGACCTTTCCAACGAGCACAAAAAAAAATGAAGATCAAATGTTATGAGTGTCATTCAAAGACCTTTTTTAGGCCTGACCTCAGATATTTGGATGAAAATGAAATCCGGATCCATCATACAACGCATCGTTAGATAAGTATTCAAAAGACCTATTCGATAAATACAAAATACTGAAGATCTGACACCCCTATCAAAAGTTATAAGCACTTAAGTGATATTTATGCCTTTTTTGGAGGCCGGATCTCAAATATATTGAGGAAAACGTTGTTCGGATCTATCATGCGACCCATCGTTGGATGAGTAATCAAAAAAGCTTTCCAACGCGCTCAAAGGATTGAAGATCTGACAACCCTATTAAATGTAATGAGTTAATGATGTTGAGTTTAGGAAATATTGTTATTTAAAAAAAAATAACTTTATCAATGAGAGGAAGGAACAAACCACCTTAAAGTGGATTAAGTAGCGTTTTCTAAGTATCGGAAATCTAAATTGGGGAATCCTCCGCCAACTCACACGATTCTTCGATTTACGTGAAACTTTGTCCTAAGCGGTAGTTTTGATCCCTGATCACGAGGTATCGAAAAATTGCTTTTTTGCCTCCCCAGTATCAAGGGACAAAAACTTTGAAATATTTATATAAATCGGCCTAAAAGCAAATCAAGCCATTTTGCATCTTTATGTTGTTAGTGTTGATAAAAACTTTTTAGAAAAAATAAGAACAGTTTATTTCAGTTTTTATCCCTGAAAGTTTAGTTCCCAAAATACACATTTTCGATATTTTCGAATTTAAACAAGTTTTAGGGGACAACGAAAGGCAACAAAAATGAAGATTGCACTATCGGGGTTATACATTTGGAAAAAATGGTTTTTAGATAATTACGTTTTGTTATAAAACTTTTACAAGTCATTATTAAATGTACTCAAAAAACTTTTTTTTTTCAATTGTAACCTTATTAGCCCTTTTCAACTAACTATATCCTGGAGGCTGTTGGTTTGAATTTCAATGTAGAACTTCAACATTTCGATGCCTCTGTGCTCTCTTATGCTATTTTTGTCTTATGCCATTTTGGTATATGGCACCAGTTTCACTCGAAAATAACATTTGAGATGGGCGTAAGTGGTTTGAATATTTTTGTAATTCCGAATTGCTATATTGCTGTATCTCAAAGTCGTTGCATCGTATCTAAACGTTGTCAAAGAAAAACTTGTAGGAAATTTGACGGGCTTTTTGAAAAACAATACACTGAAAGAAAGACAAAACGTCACCTTTATGGGAGTATTTTATGTTTTATTTTAAACTATTTTTTTCCATTCACAATTTTTGTGGAAATAGCTTAAGATGTTACGCAAAGACTACCGAAAAATGTAGGATGGAGCAACTCTCCTAAAAAAAAACATAAATCATTTACTAAAACTGTTTTTTTTAACAACCGATTCCCTATTTGACATGGAATTGCGCTAAGGCAAAACAGAATTATTTTGAACGATTTCAAACGCAAGTCTATTTTTTCTATTTATTCTATTTTTGAAGAAAAAGAGCATAAAATCAATACCGTAAACCGGGGTGACTTTGATAGGATTTCAATTTGTTTTCAGAATATTTTCCAACAGGTAAGGTTTTTCTCAGGATTATTATTTTTAAAACATGTACTGGGGTAGAGCACACAAAGTCTACGCACAATTTCGGAAAAAAAGGTTTTTTCAATAGTGTTTAGAAAAATAGTAACGTTAAAAATTCTTAGTTTTAATTCCGGGGTGACTTTGATAGTCATAGTTTTTCTTGTTAAAATCATATTTAAGATGTTCAAACTTTATTTGTACGTTAAATGTAAGATCACTGAAGTAGCTGATATAGTTTTAAAGAATAAAAATCAATGTTTTTTTGCAAAATACATATAAATTTTAGGTAAAATTGTTAAAAAGTCGGAATTTTGCCTGAAATTTGCTAAAAGTAGTTTTGTTTGTAAAATTTTCGATTTATATTGCATTTTATACTGAATTCGAAGCACGAATCACAAGTTTTCACATTTTACATAAAATTTGTTCAACTGAAATTGCCTATAAATTTGGAGATTTTTTTTAATTGTGTTTCAAAAACACATATTATTTATTATTTACAAACTTTTTTAACCTTTTCCTAGTGGGAAATTGTCCAAAGAATCCGAAACTGCATTCCGTTTTTCGATTAAAAATCATGTTCATTGAGAAAATCATGACGCTTTGAGAAGTTTAAAATAATGACTTTCATCAACATTTTCTTAACTATAGTTAACTAACTTTTTAAACTTGTCAAAATTTTATGAAAAGTTCTTCTTGAGGTACTTTGAACACTTCTCTACCACGGTCAGTATGTTTCTAAACCATTCCTTACGTATTTTAACTGTACTCTTCATTTTGCGGAAAAATCGCAAACCTATCAAAGTCACCCCGGCTATCAAAGTCACCCCGTATTACGGTACTTAAACATTGAAAATCGAACCAAGGGCTCGTGCATAAACCACGTGGTCTTTGTAGGGAGAAGGTTCTGGCAAAAAACCAAGCTCCATACAAAAAGTTGAAAATTTGTATGGAGAAAAAAACATGGAGGAGAAGGGTGCATTAAAATTTCAGATTTGAAGGCCACGTAGTTAATACACGATCCCTAATACAACCAAGATATCATGAGTTGAAAAGTTATGGCTTATTAGGTGACACTGTGGAAACTCTTTTTTTTTTGTAGGACTTGATTATTTTCATAAAATCTTATTATTTTTAAAATTGCAAAAGAATCGTTTTTTTTACCCATGCAAAAACTAAACACAAAGATATGTTGATTTGCGAAAGCAAGGATTATTATTTGATTGTGCCATGTTTTGTTTGTTATTCAGAAATAATTTGATTTCTATTTCTCTTGCATGCAACGAAAAAAATCAAACTTTTAAACATTACGTTGAAGCTGTAACTTTTAAAATGATTCTAATGCAATATAAATTAGTTCTTAAATTGACTGCAGATCTACCTCCATTCAAACATATGCCCGAACTTTTGAAGAGTTAATGAGACAACGCAATCTCTTTCAAACCCAACTTTGAAACAAACTTCATTATATGAACATCATATTATAAACTCACCTTTCCAAACCACCCCGTTGAAAGCATTTTTTAGCTCGATTTTTTTCACGAACTGCACAACACACCAAAGAAACACACCTGATCGTAAACTTTTATAAAATTTTTCCGTTTTTGTTTTTTCTGCTCCTCAAAGAGTCCTTTCAAAACACTTTTATTCTTTCTTCACTTTACGCTGCTACTTTACTCTGCTACTTTCCTCTGTAACTGCGAAGAAAACGTAAAACTTTGAGAAACAACAAAAAAGGCACACCGCGCAATCTTATCGAAAACTTTGACATAATTTTCCTCCCCTCCACCAACCAGTTCAGGTTTCCCACTTTTCCTCTCTTTCTCTGGAAAGAAAAGGAAAAGTGCAGGAAATTAGTTTTTCTGCGCGTCTGTGCTGATTTTGACAGACTCCTTTCTATTTTGTTTTCACTGACTCATCACTGGCACCAAAAAAGAATTATTGCCGACTGTTTGCACAATAAATTCGACGTTCACTTTTTTTTCGGCAGCAAACCCCTTCAAAAAAGTTTCTTCTGGCACTGATTTTGCGCTCTTCCCCAAAATAAAAACTGCCAACGCTAATCGTCTCGTAATGCTGCTGATGTTGTGATGTCTCTCGTTCTCTTTCCCTTTCCGGCTGGCTGCACCAGCTTGGTGTGCCCAATTGTATGCAATCAGTTAGAGTAGCAGCAATTTTCCCACACCCCACTTTCCAGCAGTACACACTCCCTGCCGCCGCCGGCGTAAGTCATGCGAAAAACGCGGAAAAAATGGCGAAAAAAAGCGCGCGCAAAAAAAACAACACACCAAAATATGCTAAATCACTTCTTTTGAGTTACACCTTAACTTTAAAGCAAACTTTAGAGCAGCACTTGCCGACTGGAGACGTTAACGCAAAGTAAGCACAGTTTCGTGAAGATACAATGATTTTATAGTACGAGACAGAGAGAGGGCGAGCTGTGTGAGCGCGTGCCGCGCCAACGTTTTCCGCGCGCGCACTGAGTGTGAGTGACAGACGCGTCGCGATGTGTCACACTTGGGCTAATCTGTGACCTCCTCCATCCTCTTTGCGCGATTTTTCTCATGTTTGATGGGCACAACTCTAGGGTGGGTGGAATTATAGCCCTCGGTGAATTTAGTTGAATTTATTATAACTAAAGTTCATAATTTGGCTTGTTAGAATTACCAACAAAATAAAATCTAAATTATCACCATGGGCATGAGTCACCCTAATGAATTTCCCCTAATAGCTTCTGATGAGCATTAGAATGAAGCATCGCCGTTCAGCAGTTCATGTCAACTCAATCACCTGAGCAGTATTCAAGTGAATTGACTATTGAAATCTCTGAGTGTGTGATTGTAGTTGTCACACATTTGCTTTCGAGTTAAAAGTAAAGAAATTACTCATTTTGTTATGAGTTAAACCATTTTTAGGTTTTTTTTTGTTCTGTAATTTTTTTCGTGAGGAACCATGTTCAACCATTCCTTGTGTCCTGTATCATTTTATATCAGAGCTTCCTCTACATTTTTGCAAATCAATTTTCATTGATCTTTGATAAAGGACTTTTTTTCATTTCCCGGGCAGACGGTAATAACAAAATTCATGTCATTTCAATAACAAATACTGTTAATATAACAGAAGTGTTATTGAATCTTCTTGAAAAATCCATTTTTGCATAAGAGTTTAATAACAGTTTATGTTATCAAAACAAAATTTGTTATGGGTCTGATATTGGTTGAAAGCCAAAACAACTTTGGAAAAGCATTTTTGGCTATGGAAGAATAACTCAAACTGTTATTGGGATGATCGGATTAGTTGTTTAAATAACAAAAAATAATAACAAAGATTTGTTCGAAAAATAACTAAAAGTGTTATAAGTCTGTTATTACAATAACAATCCAATAACAAAAAAAAACATAACTACGAATAACAAATCTTGATATAAATAACATAAAACGTAATTAACCTAGTATTTTCAAATATCAAAAAATGTTATTTTCGAGTTGTTTTCGTCTGCTCAGGTTGGATTAAACGTTGTCCATCGGGTTTCGTAGGTCCAAATAAGCAATTTTGCATCTTTGTATCTTTGCGTTTCCGTACAAATTTGGGCCTGTGTATCTGGGTAATTCTCCGCCAACTCACACAGCAGCACTGGCTGACTTTTAGTAGTCCTAAGGGGTAACTTTTGTCCCTGATCACGAATCCGAGGTCCGTTTTTTAATATCTCGTGACGGAGGGGCGGTACGACCCCTTCCATTTTTAAACATGCGAAAAAAGAGGTGTTTTTCAATAATTTGCAGCCTGAAACGGTGATGAGATAGAAATTTGGTGTCAAAGGGACTTTTATGTAAAATTAGACGCCCGGTTTGATGGCGTACTCAGAATTCCGAAAAAACGTATTTTTCATCGAAAAAAACACTAAAAAAGTTTTAAAAATTCTCCCATTTTCCGTTACTTGACTGTAAAAAATTTTGGAACATGTCATTTTATGGGAAATTTAATGTACTTTTCGAATCTACATTGTCCCAGAAGGGTCATTTTTTCATTTAGAACAAAATTTTTCATTTTGAAATTTCGTGTTTTTTTCTAACTTTGCAGGGTTATTTTTTAGAGTGTAACAATGTTCTAAAAAAGTTGTAGCGCAGACAATTACAAAATTTTTGATATAAAGACATAAGGGGTTTGCTTATAAACATCACGAGTTATCGCGATTTTACGAAAAAAAGTTTTGAAAAAGTTACTTTTTGCGTTTCTCTTTGTTTCGTCGTCCGTGTCTGTCGCGGGTGACCATGAACGGCCATGATCGATGACGACCAACTTTTTCAAAACTTTTTTTCGTAAAATCGCGATAACTCGTGATGATTATAAGCAAACCCCTTATGTCTATATATCAAAATTTTTGTAATTGTCTGCTCTACAACTTTGTACAACATTGTTACACTCTAAAAAATAACCCTGCAAAGTTAGAAAAAACACTTAATTGTAATATGAAAAATTTTGTTCTAAATGAAAAAATGACCCTTCTGGGTCAATGTAGATTCGAAAAGTACATTAAATTTCCCATAAAATGACATGTTCCAAAAATTTTTACAGTCAAGTAACGGAAAATGGGAGAATTTTTAAAACTTTTTTAGTGTTTTTTTCGATGAAAAATACGTTTTTTCGGAATTCTGAGTACGCCATCAAATCGGGCGTCTTATTTTACATAAAAGTCCGTTTGACACCAAATTTCTATCTCATCACCGTTTCAGGCTGCAAATTATTGAAAAACACCTCTTTTTTCGCATGTTTAAAAATGGAAGGGGTCGTACCGCCCCTCCGTCACGAGATATCAAAAAAACGGACCTCGAATTCGTGATCAGGGACAAAAGTTACCCCTTAGGACAAAGTTTCACGCAAATCGAAGAGGGGTCGGGGCAACTTTTCCCGATTTCGTGTGAGTTGGTAGAGAATTACCCATCTTGATTTTATGATCGATTTTGTGTCTTCCGCAAAGTTGTAGGTTATGATAAGAACTATGCGAAAAAATGAAGTGTCTGAAAAAACGCCGTATTTTGAATTAATTTTTTTTTATATGTTTTAGTGGAATGTTTGTCTTTTTTACTTTTTGTGCCAACTTTTAAGCCATAAAAAAGATATTTAGTTAATTGCCAAGTTAGGACGTAGCAAACATTTTTCAAAGTTTTAATTTAATTCCCGAAATTCAAGTGGAAGTATACATTTTCTTAAATTTCTGGTACTATTTTTTGAGAATGCTCTGAAAAAATAATAAATGAACAAACTCAACATGATTTTGTACAATTAAATGTAATGTTTGGTTTATATATAATTAATCAGATTATCAGAAATTATGATATCAGAATGTATGGGTTGTAAAAGCTTTTAACAGTTGTTTCATGTTATTTGTCCCGCCCGTGTGGATCAATCGGACCGCGCACTGGACTAACAATCCATAGGTCGCCGGTTCGAATCCCGCGGCGGGCGCTCTAAAATTCTTTGTGTAAATATGGGTACTCGGCGCCGTCGCTCCGTGCCATACTTTCATACACTTAGGAGCCCAGGGCGGCGAAGTCCTTGTAGATAAAAAGGAGACACTAGTGGTTGGTACTAGCAATGGTGGCCGACAGCTATAAAGTCAACTTCGTTTCATGTTATTTCATCAAAACAAAATAAACTCCTTACCTCCAAATTATAATTGAGATTTCTTTACCTTTTTGTTTACCATGATCAAATGAGATGAAAATCGAATTTATGCAAAAATAATTAATTCAATTGGTACTAAACTGCCCATGATCGCATAAATGTCCCATATGCATTTTCAACAAGTTGAGAAAACGAGCTTGAAACTTTTAAAAACATTTTCTCGTAAATTTTCAATATACGATAATCATACTAAAAGTTCATTCAACATAGTTCTCAAACATGCTCTTGTTTATGCTTTTGATAAGTTTTTGTAGAAATTAGTCTTGATTTTTCTCTTTCAATTTGAAAAAGTACGCAGGATGGGACCTGATATGTGAACATTTTCTACATAGTGCATCAATATGTACGCAAACCAGCACGATCGCAGCATGCTGCCTAGGTAACCCCAGTAGTAAACAAACTTTTGAGCGGAAAATGGAGAAAAATTGCATTTTTTTCAAAATGAATTAATCAGTCATTTGGGAGATTTGTGTGATCGTAAAATAGATGAAAACCCTTCAGGATGGCCGGTCTGTATAATTGCTGGCTATGTTCAAAAGAGTGGAGAATCCGAAAGGTATGTTCAGGACAAAATATTTTGTAGAGGGACTGGTTTTTGAACATTATTACGATGGGACTCATATTTGAACATTTTTCAGATGGGACAAACAAATTTGTCGTTGATTACTGAATTTCTGGAACAAAGTGGTAAATATTATTAGTATAGCTTAAAGTAACACAACCAACGAAGCTATTCCAATATCTAAGTCAAAATCGACAAAAATGCATATGGGACATTTATGCGAACATGGGCAGTAAAGAAATTACAAATAGAAGTAGAAGAATTATGGAGCACTGGTGCAACTACAGGTGTTAGAGAGTTAAATGTGAAAAAATAGAAGACTTTTTGTGGAATGATGTTAATTTATCGTATAATTTAAATCATGTTGCATAATAAAACAAAAAATAATCATTGAAGAATTACTTTCTATTGTTTGTTCTCAAAAAATGCAAAAATATATTCAAAGCTTGCTTCAAATATTTAAAAACATTGGGTTTTTTGGAGTAAAACCAACACTAAAAAGCTTTACCATTTGTTCAAGAGCTGAAACCAGTATTTGTCATGAAAAGCATAATTTCTGCAAGTTTTTTTTCTCATTTCAATAAACTGGTCACAGAGGCAAGTTTAAAAGAAATTTTATGATTGTGGATTATGGATTCATTTTACTCACAGTTTAAAAACATTGATAAAAAATATTCCTCATAAAAAATACCAAAATACATTTTCTTGTAGTTGAATGATTTTTTACATGCAGTCAAGCTGTTAATTGATCTTCACACTTATTTAAACCATTAATGTTGATGTGCTATACAATTTTGTTGCATAATATTAATTAAAACCAAGATCATAACAATTTTCAATAAATTTAAAATTTCCCGGGAATTCCCGGGATTTCCCGGGAAATTGGACGCTCTAGTCTCATCCAAACTAATGTTCCGATTTTCAATGTTAAAATATGAACCATGCGTGAAGTTTTCCGATCTTTTCGAAAACAATATTTTGAATCAAGACTCACATTACAAAAGGGCCAAACATTCAATTTTTCGCCCTATTGGACACTATTTAAAAATATAAAAATACCAAAATAATCAACATAATAAATTTTCGGACCAAATGCAACTCTGAATGGCTATATTTTGAAAACGGTGCACTTAATCATAAAAATTTACATTAAAAAATGAGGTCAAAAAAATGTACGTACAAGATTTAATTTTTTAACAAAAATCACTATTTTAAAGAAATTTTAAAAAAATCATGACCTGTTGGCAAAATTTTGGTCCATACTATTGAATGGATTTAAAGATACGGGGTTTTGTCCCCTAAAACATGTGAAAAATTAAAAATAAGAAATACGGATTTTGGAATTTTTGTGAAAAAAGTTGATAAAAATTACCAATGTTTTTTCCTCATCAATACCAACAACTTTGCCGAAGACACTGAATCAATAAAAAAAATTCTTGAAAAATTACAGATTTTCGAATATTTACGAACCATTTGTGCAAAAATTGTATGGTTATTAATTTGGGTGAACCAATGACAAAAAAATTCTTCTTTGGTGATAAGGAAGGCACCCACAAAGTTTAAGCCAAATCAAATAAAAATGGTGCTTCGCCATTGCCGTAAAATAAAATTCATTTATTATTTGACTTTCGAGAATAAAAAATCAGGAATGGAATTAACCTTCAACTATAAAATCAAAAAAGGAATCAAAAATTAAATCATGGAACAATTTAAAACAATTTCGATAATTCATCTTCATCAAAGCCTAAGTAGTCAATCTGATTTCCTCAAAAGTTTGTAAACTTCATTCGCCACAAAATACTCCAGAGTAAACTTGTGTGTGTGTGTGTGTGTGTGTGTGTGTGTGTGGTCCAATCCAATACCCGCTAACCGGTAGCGAAATTATGGGAAAGTATAATTTGTATCAGACTGTGTATATTCCGAATGCTGATACAGCTTATCTCAGTCCCGGGTATTAGGTGGTGACAGCCCTCGCGCTGCTTCCAACGACCCATTTCAGAATGACAGAGCTCCTTGCGGTCCAATTCCGAGGTCGCTGGGCATTGTTCGGCCCCGCCTAAACATAGAAGCAAGCATCTGAAGGAAACTCGATCTATATTTAGACTTCCAATCCCCTCAGGCAAATCAGGGATCAGCGCGTATTTAATAATATGAGAAGATAACATGTTTCAACACTACGGATCAATTCACTGTTAGAGTGTAAACCTTCTGATGGCCGACTGCTTAGCGTCCCAGACCACCACCAATCCGAAGGTGTGAGTTCGAATCCCACCTGATTCATTTTAGTTTTTATTCATATTCAAATTTCTGATTCCAAATTTCAAAGGTACCGACCGGGATTTGATCCCTGAACCTTCTGCTTGGGAGACAGAAGCCGTAACCATTAAGCCACGCAGCCGGTTGAATGGGACGTGGTTCTCTGTATGGCTTTTTGCGAGATGAGAACAGAGGACAACAATCATCTCAACGTTTCCACTTTTCCCGGGCTAACGAACGGCAGTTCCAGTTCACGATGATTTCCCTTCATATGTTAAAAACCACTCATGATTTTGGCACATATTACGTTTGTCAGCGTTTCCTGTCAATACTGGCGGGAAAAATCTACGTGGAATCAGCTGTGCAGACCTCATGTGTGTCAGGAATGCATGTTGAGCGACTCCCACGGGCACAAAATACTCCAGAGTAAACTTCCGTCGAAAATCGCCCCAAACTAGACTCTGTCACGCCTCAACTGAACCGTTTAACTTTGTTTGCTAGTGAATGAATTACACACGAGGCTCGTACACGGTAAAAAAGTTTTACATTTATATGGTTGAAATTTTTTTTGGTTGCATAAATTATATTTTTAAAGATAATTTAAAGATAATTATACCTCGATACATGAGGATTATGTAAAATTACAAATTCCTCATGGTAAAACCACCATGACCTTTTTTTACTGTATGTTCGTTGCTCAAACGTCGAACGCGTATTTGCGACAACAAAACCAATTTGGAGAACAGTTCAACAACATTGTCGGAGAGTCAATTTCTATGAATGAGAATTGCATCATCATCATCATCATTAACCTATTGGTTCTAGTACGATGCTGGCTGGTGACATCGATCGGCACTGCTTGTCAATAGGAAAGTGATTGTGGGGTAAAATCGCAAGTGGAAAAAATTTAGATCTTTGGAAATTTAAATAAATATGTTACAGTTGAACTCTCCTTAATTACGAATTATAATATAAAAATCCAATCACCACGAATTCCCCTATGAAAAGTTGTTCTATGAAGAAGACCCCAATGATGCTGGCGGTCGACGTTCCAGTGACATGGTTTTCCCATCAGGCCGCTGAAGGCAGCCATTACGTCACTTGCTGGGAAAAAAGACCTTATCATTGATGCTGGTTTGCGAGTACATTTCAAAATCACCCACGTGGAGCGTACATAAAACATGCACAATATGACACTTTGAAATGGTGATTGCGCGTTTCTGCCTGAATGAAAACCACATTCGGATGCTTTGAACTGTATAATTGTACACTGTGGAGCAATGCTAAAATTAAGGTTTACTACATTTCTGCGTATGTTAAAAATAGAATTTCATTGGCTTCTTTCAGAAAGAATTTAATATTCATTCTTCTGGAATGTTTATTTGATTTTTTCTGATCTCTTTGCAGCATGATTTCCACAGCTGTGAGGAATTTTCCAAGAAGATCTGGCAAATCGCAATCAACTCTACAAATACTTCGCATTTGCTCTTGCATCGATTGTACTTTGTCATCGTCTCTCGCCCTCAAATATTTTCTTATAAATTTCCTACCTATAATCCTACTTGATCCATCAATTTCCATTAGCACTTAGTAAACGTCACTCCCACTTTCTCTGGCTAATCCGTTCAAATTTCCCAAAAACGATGCCGTCACTCTATATTAAAAGGTCAAGGTGATTTTCATACCAAGAAAAAAAATATAAAAAAAACCTGAAGAACCACTTTTCGCAAGACTCGTCAAATTTCCACCTGCCCCGAAAACGATGATGAATGGGAAAAGTTTCGCCGATGACATCGACAAAGTTTTTACCCAGAAGTTTACCTTTTCCGATGACCTGTGAAACGTTGAGCCGAACCCTGTTTTGTCAACCGATAAGAAGCGTAAATATTTACCCGGGCTGCGAGAACGTTTATCCGTCCGAAAGATAAACGTCGAGTAAACCGTCAAGCAATGGGTCGGGAAAGAAAATACAACAAAGAAACTGAACTGAACTCAAAAGTACGATAGAAAAAGGAAGCAGCGCAATATCCGTTGAACGAACCTTCCCGGCAAGCCCCTGTAGATAAATCAAAACGGAAACCTGTCGTGGATGAGAGTTTGGAAATTAGAATTAGAATTTGTACCTGATATTAGAAAAATATGCAACATTTGCTTCAAAATGCTTAAGACGCAACTAAACTTTTAAAAAAGGTTGTAAACTTATAGGTAAATAAGAAATTAAAAAAAATGTCAGAATAATCAAACAAATTTCTCCAAGATAACGAAAAGTTCATCTTTCGAACTAACGAGATTTCTATTATGAGTTTTTCAGAAATCAGAAAATACAACTTTTTTCAAGTATGGGTTTATGTAAATCTTACTATAAAAAAGTAGGGTTTAGGCATAATAACATAAAAAAGCTCTATTTGAATCAAGTTTCTTCATGGAAAATTAAATTGAATTAAATTATAGTGATTTAATTGTTGTTGCAGTTGATTCATTTATTTCGAGCAGCTTTAACCTTCTTGGTAATTCGCTGCCCAGGAGTTTTTTCAATTAGTTTTTTTCCAAAAGTGAAACCTGTTCTTTTTTTAAGAAAGACAAAACATTAAATTTTCACCTATTTTTAATTTCATCCAAAAGAGTTAACGTTAGCTTTTGGGAAAATTTTCTACTCAGAAATCTTTGACTTTGGCTAACGTTGTAGAACTTAATCCTCGAATTTCAAAGTTTGAGTGATGTCTGTACCCACAAAAAAAATGTGCCTTCCATCGCATGAAAACCACCCATCAAACCCAAGATTTTTAAACAAAATTTTCGCCTTCAGGTTGGACTAGGAGCTCAATCCCTTAATTTTCAAAACTCTCCTTTTCCAAAGCTTGGGTGGTGTCTGTTTTTGCAAAAGAAAAGTACCTTTCATCACTCGAAAATCGCCCATCAAAACCACATTATTTCTTCTTTTTGCAAACAAATGTGTCGCCTTGAGGTGGGAGTTGGGCTTACATTTCAGAACAAAGCTTGAGTGATGTTTGCCTCAACCAAAAAACCCATCAAATCCAGGATTTGTAGCCACGAGGTTGGATTTCGGTACTCAAGCTCCAAATATTCAGACCCCCTTTTTTTCAAAAGTTTCTGTGATGTCTGAATCCGCTAAAAAAAACCGTGCCTTTCATTTCTCGAAACCCCCTTATCAAATCCATGGTTTTGTTTTACCCGAGGACATGGAATTAGCCGCTAAAGAGCTGGCAAAAAAATTCAAAGGCTCACTGCAACCAATGTTCGAACATTTGATTCTTTAACATAAAAATATAAAAGAACCACTCGTTAATGAAATAATACAATAGCTCGAGGATATCAGTTTCAAAACTCAAATTATTCTAAATGATTTTAAAAGAACTATTTCATTTTATGAAATTTTAATCGACTTTTCGTGAAGTTTCAGTAACTTTAATATTGCAGATTGCAGCGATTTTTAGACAATCGTGCAACTTGTTGAAAGCTCTATACAAAAGTGCACACCTTAAACTACAGCAGAAAAAAAAACTATTAAGACACACACCCGAAAGCTCTGCTTCAACTCGATGATAGCTTTTATCCAGGACACTGGATGTGAATATTTTCTGGCTGTGCGTCGAATTAGGTGCTAAATTGGCAATATCTTCGCAAAAGTTTTTCTGAACGATTTGATGAAATAAAAACACATAAAAATTAAAAATTACGAGCCATGGTTTCTACGAAAAAAAAACGAATTTACTAGTACCAAGCACTAGTGTTGCGGACGATAACGCCGTCCCACATCAAGCGCCGCGTACGACTGCACGAGCGCCGCGACGATCGGGGAAAGAACTGCGCGCTGACAGGTCGGACGTACGTCCGTGACAGGTTCGGCAAAGCTAGGCCGTGAGTAGGGAAAATTAAAACAGAATTCGTACGTGAAACAAGGTGGTTGGTTTTTTGATAAGTTTATTAGGCTCGTAGATAGTTTAGACTGCTCTGAATTTATTGTTGAATTGTAAGTACGGCAACGCAAGGACAATATCCGTGAATATATCCAAAATGTATACTTACAGCAGGCGACGAAGTCCGCGGAAACATTGGCACTAGTTGCCGTCGATTTGGAGGTTATCTAACGTGAGTTAGTACATGCAAATTATTAAGAATACTAGCTAGTTAAAACTTAATACTAAATGAACATGCAAACTAAACTTAAAAACTATTATCACAGGCTTCGCGTGCTGGTACATGCAGGGTGTCGAATCAGTTGCTAAAACTTGAGAAGCAGACCAATGTAAGTGAATAATTATAAAACTTTTCGCATTTGATTAATAAAAATTATGCAGCTTTTAGCGTGCTATTACACCAACATCTCACCGGTGTCGTGCTCAAAAGAGCTGCACATTCTCTCGCAACATAATCTAAAAGATTGCTGTCGATATGGC